>NW_008613450.1:2674-15320 GCF_000691845.1 Merops nubicus | reverse complement strand
TGGAACTGAAAAAAGTATTCTCCTGTGTTCCTAAAAGAGAGGCTTACTCACATTATATGTTAAAGACCAACAAACCTGTCTTAAATGGTCTTTTTTCCCCACTGGAATGACCTGACCCTTCTCATATAAAAAGAGTTCTGATTAGTGGCAAATCTGCAGCTTCTCACAGAGCTAATTCTTTCCTCTCCTGCATTCAGAAGCCAAGCCCTGCCACTTCATCTCTCCCAACACTTGCTCATTCTTCTTGTGCAACACTTTTAAAATTATTTCTCTGTTCACTGCAAACTCCTGTTAAATAGTTTCAAGGAGAATAAGTATTCACAAATACAGAAACTGAATTTCTGTTCTAAATGTCTTACAACCCTTGATCAAGACACTGCTGGGTATTTTCCAAACACAACAGCACGAACCAGCACGAGCTATAGAAAAGAAACAGGTTTTTTAAAATATACAAGTCCTATATTTTACCAGAAATTAGAAGACAGTCAGCTGCTTCCTACTGTCCTCTACTGCTGTATCAACTGATGCTGAAAGAGCACAGGCCCACCTACAATCATCTCACATCAAGACATGTAATGCTCAGAGTAAAGAGAGGCAGTACCAGCTCTAACATGGTAGACATCTGTCTCTATATTCTCCTGCCTTCGTTGATGCAAGTGAAGATGCAGCTTAAGTTCAGAGTTTAGCTCCTCCTTCTTGGCAGCCACAAAGACATGGGAGTTGGACAATGACTCTGTAAACCACTTCTCCAAGTGTTCAAAGAAGCAGAGGCGAATCCTATGATTGGAAAAAGAAAATTCCTGTGAGAAGCAGTAAGCAATAGAATATACTGAATAAATTCTTTAAGAATTTAACTTCTGACTATAGGAAGATACAGTTTCATTACCATTTGCAGAATACTGGTAGAGTTTTTGAGCTGGCTGCACACTGCTGAGTATCAGGCATTTTACCTTCATGGCTCTGCAGGGAATTTGGTCAAATGACTTGCCTTTCTCTGCTATGCTTTCTCACTAAACTTTCTTTAAAACATGAATGTTCTGCAAGAGGTAAATGCCTGTGTTGTACTTTGAAGGCCATGGATGAAAACCAATACACAATTCTCTCATATTTTTAAATCAATTTACAAAGAGGAATTACATCAAAATGATTAGATAATTTTTTCATCTTTAATGTTTCTTCCAAAAAGCTGGTATTTGTCTGTTACCTAAAAGGAAAGAAAGAACATAACTTGCTTTCTACTAACCGTTTCTTCAGCTCTACAAACACATTTTCTCTGATAAGTGCATAATTCAGGTACATAGGAAGTGATTCTTCTTTTTCATATTTTGTAAAATAGTTCTCTGGGATCTCAGCCTTTCCTCCCTTTTCAACTCCAAGAACCGTGTAAGAGTTTCCACTGGAAGTGGAAAAGGTCTCAGTGGCAATTTTCAGACCTTTATGCTTTTCCTCCTAGGAAACAACTGGAAATCATTATCTGTTACCTTTAAAAGGTGTAAGCATAGAAAGAACAGTGCACAAGCTAATCTTAAGGATATTAAGAATAATGTTCCTTGTTCTCAGCTTGAACAACATTCATACAGAGAAGTTGCTTGCAAGTCTCAACAGGTTGAGTCATCAGTGTTTTAAAAGGTTTTTTGTCATGGCAATAAATTCACCTAATCAAAGAGCTGAAAAACTAATGCTTAGATACAAACACAGCTTAAAACACTCACCACAGGTTAAGAATACTATCATGAAAGACAGATATTTAACCAAGGATAAAAGCAGTGCAAAAGCAATGGTGTAAACTGCTACACACTTCATTTCCCCACAAAAAAAAAGGATCTAAAGCCCTAATAGTGCAGAAATAAATGAAAACAATAATGGCTCCCATGTGCTTTCTGTACAAATTAAATCTAACCTACTTCAAGGAATTTAGATTTACCTTAGCAAAAAGAAGATTTCCTATTCATAATTATTTTTAAGCAATATCTCCTTCACCTTCAAATTTATTCTCCTGTTCATTACCTGTGTAAGGCTTACCCCCTGCTCTGCATGCTCAGTTTCTTCACTTTCATGAGGAACACTCTCCCAGTCCTTTTTCTCCTCTGTTGCTTCAGCTCCCTGGGCAACGATCTCCTCAGTGTCATCTGTGCTTGGTTCTTCATTTTCTTGTTGACAACTGCCTACCCTCTGTTCTCCTTCATTCTCTTGCACAACCCTCTCAGTTTGCTGCTTCATCAGATGTTCAGCTTCTGAAACTGTAACTAGTTCTTCCCAGTTAAAGCAGAGTTTGTCTGATTACAATCCAAAGAAATACAGATTGAAAAACAAGCAAACAAACCTACCTATTTGTACCCTTGAGGTATTACCTTGACTTGTGGAGTCTCTCTCTCCTTTCAGGTTCTAAAAGGAAAAAAACCCCAAAACTATTAAAAATAAGAAATTCATATTCCTTCTCAAAATATATCTATTTCAAGAAGATATGACAGTATTGAATGGATCACTTATCTTATAAAGAAGCTGTAACACTCAAACTGACTAGTGTATTTTTGTGTTTAATAATTTTTTATTAATTATTAATTCAGTGATTTTGTTTAAAAGGCAAGTGAATTTAATGAAATGCAATTTGTAACAAGAACAGAGTTAAAAGTGTGGGACAGAGAAAGGTTTTGTGCTTCCCAGCCTCTGTTTCTACCAAAAGCATTGTAGCATTATGACCATAACAATGCTTTAGTTAATGTAATCCATATTTTAAAACTAACATACATTCTCCCAAAAGTGTAAAATTAATACACCAGTGAGATTTTAAACCAGAAAAAGTTAGGGTTTTTTATACCTGTTTGAAGACTTCCTTTACATTAAAATATTGGCTGATGGATATACTGTAAGATATCAGTTCCTGCAAAATAGCTTCTGGGTAAGCCATCAATTCATCTGTTAGAACTTGGTTGAACATCTCATACCTGTCAAAATCAAGGTTACTGTTTAAGAGACTCAGGGATGTAGAGAAATAAAATGAAATATGACTACAGTTTATTTAAAATCTAACTTTTTGACCAGTCTCATGAAACCTTTAGGTTAAATGTCATACTGTATCTGTTTAGCCTGAATACAATCCCACCTTGGCTTGTTAGTATACTGATTCCTATTTCACAAAAGTGAAGAAATATTCATCATAAAGTACTTCAGATATTTCATTTTTGATAGGAAACTATTCAAGATCTGTGCTTACATAAAGAATATTAGATGTGAGAGGTAAAATTATCTTTCATGTTAGTTCTGTATCACACAGCTGTCACTGAAGTTTTTCTGGTTTATTCTCATTTTACTTGGAAATGAAACCTAATGGTTCAAGCTGAGTCTCAATTCAAGAAAAAAAAATCCATGTTCACATCTGTTTTCACTTACACTTACATTTGCTTTGTCTCCCATAGGAAGATAACTATGGAGAATTTAGGTATGTGCTCAAATGTTCAGGTAGATTACATTCCATCTCTGCAACCTCCCACTGTATTTTCACTCACTTTTAGGTTTAGCTACTTTGTTTTTTCAAAACCATCCTAATGAATATAAAGAATACTGAACCAACAGATCTAAACACAATTACAGTGTGAGGTGTGTCCATCTGACTCTCAGGTCCACATCACACTTTTAATATGCCCCCAAACTAAAAGATAGAGACCTTCTGGGTGTGAAAATAGAATTGCTTCCTCACAGGGTATTTAATCCTCAAACCTTCTACTAAGGTCTTCAGCAAGAAGAGTAGTACCTGCCAATTTTGATGGGATTTCTAAAGATGCAATTGTATGATCATGTAAAGAAGATTACCAGAATATATACTTTGGGTATCTGAAAGTTATTAACTTCTAGTCCTTGTGACTTTGAAAGAGATCAAATCTGTAAGCCCAGAGTGCAGATGATGGCACAAAATGTACAGTCTGATCTCTGCAATTCAAGGATCTGAGCTACCACTTTTACCTGGTGAATAAGTAGTTATCCCACTGGCACAGATAACACAGTAGACTACATAATACTACTGATCTGGTGTATTTTTAAATTATACCAGTCTTCCTTACTCCTGCATCTAAAATGTGGGTATTATTTGCCTTAATCTTGTTCAGTATGACAACTATTACTCCTTCTTACATGAAGTAGCAAGCAGTGTTTTTCCACACCTTCACACTAGAGCATAAACAAGTAGTACAACCAAAATTCAAATGAGCTTTACTTGTTAAGTTTCCACTACAAGATTCATACCTAGCTCTAATGTCATCTAAAGAAGAAAGGGCATTCTCCAAAGTCTTCTTCATCATTTCTTCAGAACTTGCTGTTTTCATACTACCCAAAATGACATCCAGATCAGCTTCCATTGTCTAAAGCCAGATAAAAAAAAACAACCAAACAGTATAAATTGTTTAGTGATTATTAAAATGCTCCACAACTATTTAGGATTCAAACAATTTAATTAGGTACACATTCTAGAACAAGAAGGGAAGCTACCTTACCAAAACACATATGCTATGAAAGTCTTTCCTGGATAATTAGTATCTCTGACATTGCCCCCCCTGTTGCATGTTTATACCCATAATATGAGAACCTGACATACAAACTAGGCTCTGTACCTGCACCTTACAACAGAAATTTGCAGCCACTTAATACAGAAAATATAATCCTTAGCACTGTTGTCATATCCAGAATAAGATATGACTGTGTATTAAACGTGAATCAAGATGCTACCAAAAAATGTGCCTGACAAAATTAAAACTACTCTGTAGAAATTCAGGTATAAATGTCAAAGATTATATTTTAAATTTTATACCAGGTATTTTGAATTCCCCTCTGCATGAAAAACTTCTTTCCTTACATCATCCTTGGTTTTAGGTTTATACCTGTATTAAATCATCCCTTTTCCCTCTGCATTCATCTAGTTTCTTCTGAAGATCCTCTTCCTGCTGGGACAGTCTGAGCTGATGGACATCCCAGAGACCCATGGCCTCCTGAACATAGCTGTACAAGTCCCTACAATTCTGCTCATCCTGTTTAGCCAGCTCTTCAAAGTCTCTCTAAAAGAAATACATTTAAGTGAAAGTTATTAAAATGTTTGATGGAAGGTGAAATAAATGAGTCAGGGGACACAGGACATGAAAAAAGGCTGGCTGGAAATACACCATCAGCATTCAGCACAGCCCCTTCTGCTTAGACTAGAGAGAGAAAATATCCCTCTCCAAGTAAACTGGTTATGAATGCAGAATTTTATTCTAGAAGCTGAGATATCAAGGCTTCTATTTATTCTCCTGGTAATGCACAGAATCTCCACATTCTGCACATGCCCTGAGGTATCTGGCCAGCTATCATTTCAGGAACAGCTGCCCAGTCATTTTCATGGACAGAATCACACAAGATAGGACTGAAACAAATTTGGGAGATCACTTTAATCTATTTCTCTGCCTCCAGGCAGGATAGACAAAACCTAATTCATTCCTGACAGCCTAATATAGATATAAACCAAACAATTATGAACTCCTGTCCTTGAATCACACCAACCTTTCTTAAAATTATTATTATTCTTGGGCAGGTGTTCAGCCACACTATGGACCTCTCTCTGATGTGACATCAAGAGCCTAAGATACATATGGCATTTCAGACAGCAGAGCAGGAGAACAGACTCAGAGACTAATAGAAATGTAATAGACATACATTCATATGCTCCAGTTCCTCTTCAAACTGACTTTTTAGTCTCTCAGTCAAATGAAGTAACTCAGAATTCACAAATTCTTCAGCCTCTCTTTTTGTGCAAACATTCAGATTCAACAGGTTATTCTAAATTAAAAGAATGATAAGTTATGGACATGCATATTATAAAACAAATAGTGTGGGGTTTAGAGAGTATGGCTAAACTTAATATTTCTTCTTTTCCTGTGAGTGGATACAGACAGATTTAACCCCCTGGTTCTCACATTCTGTTAGTAAATAGTACAATTTTATTTAGACACAAAGTGAGAAACTGAGGCAGAGAGGTGGAATTTATTGTCCAGGCTAAGACAGATTGAGTGCAAGGGCTGAGAGCTCTGACCCTAAGTCCCCTGTGTAGATGTGAGACAGAACTCCTTCCATTACTGGCACTTGTTACTGCTTTTACACATCTCAAGTACAAATAGCACATGCTACTGTGAAATAAAATGGACAGCAGGTTTTCTAACAGAATAAGACAGAGGTTAGAAAGAAATTACACTTGTTATCTCAATGTCTGGTGGCTCCTCAAACCTCAAACTTGCTGTAGCAACACACTGCATACTGTTACCAACAATCCTTCCACGAGTTTGCAGAGCTACACTACCAACCTTGCATAGCTGCACTTCTGCCAAACATTTCTCCTGGACCATCTCATACTGGCTGCGTATTTTCATCACACACTGCACATGGAAGTGATCTGAAGGACAGGGAAGAACAGAACATTGTAAAGATTTCTGTATTTCACTGTGCATTGTGAAATGGAAACACAGCAGAACGTGACAGAGGAGCTGTGCCAAGTCTCAGCAGAGGTAACATATCCCAGTAGTGTCTTCATACTTGTGCAACACTATCAACCAATAAGATGTTTTAATACAAATCTTCTTATCAGTGATGAGGCACTGGAACAGGCTGCCCAGGGAGGGGGTGGAGTCCCCATCCCTGGAGGGGTTCAAAAAACACATGGACGTGGTACTTCAGGACATGGTTTAGTGATGATGATGGTGTTAGGTTGATGGTTGGACTTGATCTTTGAGGTCTTTTCCAACCTTAATGATTCTGTGATCACTATGCTTAAAAGTAACAAGCTATTTACAATCACTAGCAGCTTCTTTGCTACTGTACAGGCTACAGACATTCAGACAGGATTTGCTCTGGAGAAAGGCAAGGCAGACACAAAGGGAAGGCACACTGGACTCAGAAAGGAAGCATCTCAAATACTCCCCCCTCTAATTCTCCAAGAGTTTAAAAGGGAATATATTTGTATGATTGAAAACAGATCTACACTAAAATTAACCTCCCATTTTCCCCAGATTAATTCTAACCAAGCCAGTTCCTGTTAGACTTCACCACACAAAAATGCATGTGCTGGCCAAAGGGAGGTGATGCAATAGGCAGCTTATTTTGGTTGTGTGGCCAGCTCAGAGCACTGAGGTGGTACATGGAACAAAGAACACAGCAAGGACATGTGTATGAACTTCCAAAGCAACCACCAGACTCAACACTGTCTGGGAAGAAGAAAGAATTGCTTGAATTCCAGACTGTTTCAATGATTTCACAACTCACCCATGTTTTTGTTCAAGTTCACCACAGATGTGTACCATTCATTTATCTCAGCTTTCGTGTGTGTTGGAGGCAACAAATCACTATTGAAATTGGAAACAAGAGTCAGGTATCTTCAAATATAACCCAGGCTGTTCTTAAAGGCTACGATTAGGAATCAGAGTATCCATATTACTGTGCTTTATTTCATTTACAGCAATGAAAATAACACCAGATGGCTGCTGTTTTCAAGGCCACGGATTACTGGCAAGGAACTAACTGTGATCTGTCTTACTGCTACACACACTGTGAAGGGAAAACTGTAAATGTTGTAATGCAATGCACTCAAACCACCCTCTCGTTGTCAGGATGGACATTCAAACATAGCAGTGTCAGGTTTCTGTCAGGACTCTTAATTTATTATACAAATTAAACTCCCCCACAGAAATGATGCCTTCACAAGATTACTATTTTTACTTATCTACCCATCCTTGTCTCTTTCTACTACATTTCAAATGTTATTAAGACTTACTTGAGTGTTCCTGCATTTCTAGCCCTTGATCAGCCCCTATTTAGTGCAACTGGTGCACTGAAACCCAGAAATGCTTTTTTTTCCATTAAAAAGAGCTTTATAAAAGAAGTTTAGGCCCTGCCTTACTGCTGCATTGTACAATGGCACACTGAAAGGGAGCAAACTGTATTTTGTAGCCAAGTCTCTCTGGAAAGAGCTCTATCTTCCTTTGTTCCTGTTCTCTCTTTGTCATACCCAAGGTGCTGCAAAAGCTCCAGTCTCCTTTCACTAAGTAAAATCTGATCCATTATCATATTTTCCATTTCTGTTCTCACGGTTGGGGGATTCTGTATTTCTTCATTTGCCATAAATTCTCTGTAGGATTGAAGAATACAGTGGAGTAAATATCTGTTTGGGAAAATTTTGTGTTTGAAATACAAATACAAAATGGTTTATACGTAATAGGTAAAAATAAATTCTATGCTTTTAGAGCTTTTTAGTTTTATAATGCAAAAATGACAGTGTTACTCTTCATAGAAAACAGAAGTGAACACTAGTCACTTTGCTACTCATACTCCAAAACAGAACTGTAAATTTTCCAACCTGAAACTGTGAACTATGTAGTTCTTTTGGATGAGCTTCCAGTCCTTGACTGTGTCTTGCCATTTCAATTGATGTGATAATTCTTTCTTCATTTCCGACTTCATTAGGTTGAAGAAGAGCTGGGTAATTGCTCTCTGATTAGCCAACAGTGCTCTGTTGATCATCTGCATATTAAAAAATAAAGGAATAAAAGCAGCACAACAGGCAAAAAATAAATTGCCTAATCTATGTAAAAGGAGGAAAAAAATTATAAAGAATACCCTGAAACATACAAAACTCTCCTATACTGCAGTGACTGACAGCTATAGAAATAATGAATTTCAGTTGGAAAAAAACTACAACACTCTTGGCATATTCAGATTGTTATGTTCTCACAAGTAAAACAGACTCTTAGTGTGAAAAATTTACCATAGCCTCATCATTCATGAACCTGTGAACATCAGCCAACAACAAGAAGGAAATTTCCTCCAGTCTCACTGTATACTTCCTCAGTACAGCTGTTATCTGTCCAATAAAAGAATAAAGATTTCATTAAAAAATCTGTATCCACCCAAATGTCAGTTTCCAATTTAAACAGTGATGTGAACAAGACAAATTTTTTCCATGAAAATAAATTCAATTGGCTGATAGAAGTGAATCTTAAAATATCCATCTTAAGCATCTTACTGATTCTTATTTAAATCTGTATCCACCCAAATGTCAGTTTTCAATTTAAACAGTGATGTGGACAAATTTTTTCCCATGAAAATAAATTTAATTGGCCGATAGAAGTGAATCTTAAAATACCCATCTTAAATATCTCACTGATTCTTATTTTTAAAAAAAAATCATAAAAATAGTAACTAAAAGATTCCATTCTATTTCTACTCAACTGATTTTTTAATATTTGTGATAATGGACTACTCTGCAGGCAGGCTGAAATATGAATTTAAGAAATCAACCCAAATTCCTTTCAAATATCTGTAACGAATCCACCAGTGGCTGTTTTAAATGGACACAAAATTTAGGCAAACTAATCAAACAGAAAAGTTATTGGTGATACTGCTGGACCTACTTGTCATGTCTACATTATAAAGAGAGGACAAACTGATGCAGGTAGAGCAGATAGCTTTTGTTTGTCTAGAAGGCCAAAGCAGCAAGGGCTTCCTTAAGGACTATCCAGGTATTTATCCAAACATTTACTGTGATGTCTGATGACTGTTCCAGGTCATGGTGACACCTACAGAACTGCAGCATCTCTGCTGATGATGCCCAGCCTGCCCAAACTCAGATTAGCTGTGGCACATCTGGGCATGTTCTCAGCTCCAGAATAAGTATGTCCCAACAAAACAACATTAGACCTAGTGACAGTTTGACCTAAAGAACCCTGCAGAAAAGTCAAAGCAGCTCACTCTATCAGCTCGACTCCTTTCAACCTTTTTTAGGGATTCATCCATTTCCCTAATCCATTTCTTTCTAGTCAAGAATTCATGCTGGATGGTACTCCACAGTTCTTCCAAACCCTGCAAGAAGGATTTCCTCTCAATCTCATTGAAAAGTAAATGTCAACACCCCCCAGCTCCAACCCCACCAAAAAAACCCCAATGTTTATATCTTAAGCCTACAGCAGGACATAAGAAGCTATGTTACACAGACGAGGTACAAATAAACAAAGATGAGACAATGCCAGGAGCTGCCTTACTTCAACTGAGAAGCCTTCCTGAGTAGCCTCACACTCAATCTTTTCAAACAGAAGTTCAATTTTTCTATCAGATTCCATCAGTTTTGTCAAAAGGAACTTTCCAGGCTCCAAAACAAAGGGGTCCATCTCCTAAAAAGGCATCAAAGTCAGCGTGACCTTCTCCATATTAGGCCCTGACCTCAGCATTAGTCCTCTGGACTCCCTGGATGACAAAGCCCAGCCTCACCCTGGCGATGGAGCCCAGCTCCTGATAGAGGGAGGCCAGTGCTGTGCCGTGACGGCCTCGCCGGCGCTCCCGCAGGCGTCCCGAGATATTGCTCCTCCCTTCCTCAGGAGCTGCCGAGAAAGGAACGAGGCTGGTGTAGCCTGGAACGGCTGCTGCACAGCACAATCAACCACGAAACCCACACTCTGACAGCTTGTGCAGTGACTACAGTGCATGACAGCTGTCCACGGGAAGGGAAATCTATGCAACTGTAGGTTAAGAGTAGTAAAGTGTATTTTTCAATGTTCCTTCATTTATTAACTTATGATTTTCAACGGGAAGGGAAATCTATGCAACTGTAGGTTAAGAGTAGTAAAGTGTATTTTTCAATGTTCCCTTTATAAACTTGTGATTTTCAAGTGGATACAAGCATGGAAGCTATGAATTAAGTTCAGCTATGATGCAAAACATTGCAACTTCCAAGAATGAGATCAGCTTACAACAGAACTGGAATTTACCATCTAAACAAACTGTGATTGACCCACGATTTTACAACAATTTTTTTCTATGAGTAGACTCTTCATCTCCAAAATTCCTACAAATCATAAAAACTGTGTCATTTCTGATTTTATACCTTGTTCAGGTAAAACCATGTGTGTGGTGGCTCCTAAGAATGCAAATTAAAACGTCTGATATTAAGGGAAATAAATTTTACCAAAAATATCAGGTAGGCCTCTGACTTCCTCAGCTGCATTTACATCTACACTTTCCCAGGCCTTTTCAAACGTTGTTGCTTGTCTGAAATGGAAAGAGAATAAAGCTTTTCATTTGTACTAAATGCTTGAGAGGAGGGACTAGCAATGGATGTACTATTCAATTTAACTGGCAAAATTTAATGTTTAAGTGAACACAAGCCTAATTCTAACTTAAAAGAATATTATTCAAAGGATCAATATTTCTGCTTCTGAGATGAATTGAACTAATTATCTGGCTTGGGTTGACCACAACCTCAAATCTGCTATGATGGCATGAAAACAATAAATGTTAGATTTTATAGGTGTAAACTACTAAGACATGTTATTCTGTAGTTTAACAGGCAGCAGCTCATTATATTCAGTTCACATCTGACAAGGAGACAGTCTGTTAAAAGCCATTAGTCCTGTAATCAAGAATTCAGGAGTGTCTAGCTGCCAGGGTAGATCTTACAGCTTCATATCTATATTCATGAACATACAGTTGGGTTTTTATGCTTCTGTTCTCTACCTGTCCAATGGTGGTGGCTTTTCCAGGGAGTTGTTGTAGGGTGCTCCTTCAACACACTTCTGCTGGTAACATGGTAGTAACCTGGCATCAGTAGAAGTTTCTGAATCCCTAACCAAAGTGAGGCTGTCACTCTTTATAGGAAACCTAGTCCTGTTCCTTGCTTCATCCAATGAGCGGACTAACTGAACCTTCAAAGAACCATAATCAAAATGGTTAGAATCCTTTCCAACCTACTGAACAGAGAATAACAAAATAATTCATAAAAATAGCAAGGGAAAGGTGGTAGAAAAGGCAGGTGAAACAATGAACACTCCTCGGCAAACGCAAAACAATTTTTTTTATCCAAGGCTGTTTTCAAAATCAGAAAAAAGAAAAAATACCCCTTTCCTCACAGAGGAAAATGTGAAGTACACAGGATTGCATGCCTTGCTTATCATTACATGGAAAGGCAAGAGGAGACAGAGAAATCCCCAAATCTGGCTTACTACACATCTTAATTTCTCTTTTCCTTGTGTATCGTGATTGTGCCCTCAATGGGGATATCCTGACACACAAGGAAGACTCAGTAACACAAACAGGTGCATTAGAAAGCATAAACTGATGAAAACACAATTATTTTCTATGAAAACAAACAAAAAAGGTTTGAAACCGACCTCTGATTTGAGGTCACTGACCAACAACTGACAGACATAACGACCTCCTTTGGTTTTTAGCCGATGCTTTAGTTTTACCTCAGCCTCAAAGATCTGTTTGTAGACTCGCCCGCCGGGAACGAGGCGCACAGCTCCCACCGGCCTCATTCTGCCCAGCGCCGAGGCCTTCCAGCCCCATTCCCAGAAGAATCCCGATTTACCAGCGAGAGGCCATGGGGAGATAAAACCTGAGGGGCAAACCGCAAGCCTGCCGCACGGTTCCCGCCCTTTCCTCGTGTGGCTGCCGCGGGCGAAGGGTCGGGAGGGTTTACAGCGGTCTCCGCGGTGATTTAGGGCGTTGGAGGGCGGTGTGCTGAGGGGGAAGGGCCCTTTTCCCCTCAGGAAGCCGCCGAGCCCTGGGCGCCGTTCCCTGCCCTTCAGCCGCGTTCCCGCCAAGCGCCGCGTCGCCATGGCGACGACAACGCGGGGAGGGGGAG
>NW_008613450.1:0-2643 GCF_000691845.1 Merops nubicus | reverse complement strand
TGGAGGCTCCCCCAGGCCACGCCCCCCCGCAGACTCCGCCCCCGTGCCGCCGACATTTTCCCTCCAGGAAAACACTAATTATAATAAACCAACCCGAAGGAGGTTTTTTTTTAGCAATAGGAAAATTTAATTAACAAACATAAAACTGTCTTTTTTCCCCCCTCCCTTTCTCTTTGAAGCCACAGCAGCGACCCCAGCCCTGACACTTCCCCTCCACCCCCCCTCACATTAAACCAGCTTTTTTCAAGTCCTCTGGCAGAACCCTGCCCTTCTTCCTGGCCCTGGCTTTCTTCTTCTCTATCCTGTCCTTCTTCTTCTTCTGGATGTTCTTGCGACGCTTTTCCTGCCGCTGCTGCATCTTCTCCACCACTCTGACCGTCCGACTCTCCCACTGCCTTTGGCGCTGGGCTTTGAGCTTCTCCTTCCGCTTCAGGGCCTCCTTCAGGCGCTCCTCGTTGTCACGGATCTTCACGCCTTCTGCCTTGTAGAGAGCGTTTGTCCACTTCATCTTGTTCTCCAGCTCCTGAGCTTTCTTCTGGTCCTTATCCTTCAGTTCCTCCAGCTTGTTCTTCCTGGTCTCCAGCCTGCTCAGCAGCTGCTTGTAGTTCTTGCCCGTCAGAGGAGTGATGTTGCCTTTCACGGCTTTCCTCTTCTCTTTCTTCTTCTGGATCTTGTTCAACTCGTTCTCTCCGTGGACTTCGACCCTGTTAAAGACAACCTCAGCTGTGCTCTCCTCCTTTTTGCTTTCTGGCTCTACCGGTACCTCCTCGGTTTCTTTCTTCTCCATTTTTGCCTTCATCTTCAATTCTTTCCTCCGTCGCTTCTTTCTCTCCCTCTCATACTTCCTGCGCTGCCTCTTCTCCAGGACTGCAGGGGGCAATTCTTTGACATCACCCTAAAAAGAGGGATGGACACAAATCAGGAGCCTTAGGGGGATAAAGCAGCATTAAAAGCAGGACGTCCTCAAGTTCCTGATTTCAAACCTCTCCTAAAAAACACACTCCTTGTGACAAGCAGCTGTGGGCTCAGCTTATAGAAACTAAACACAGTGAAGGTTTCTCAAATGCTTTGCTCTATCTCAGCACCCTGTAGCCAGGACCCCTTTCAGTCTCTTAGTTGTTTCTTTCTCCTAAAAATCAGCAAGCTCCTCCAAGCCAGGCCCGACCTTTCATCATGCGTTTTTCCAGCCCCCAGGAAAGAGACAAATCTCTCAGCAACACCTATAGCTACTTCCTTAAGAGACAGAATCAGCCCAAACCCTTGTCAGATCGTGGTCTTGTCCCCACAGCCCCTGGAAGGCTGGGGGGAATTAGTATTACATAAACATGTACACAGATATATATTAAGAGTTCTCATACTTGTCCAGAAGCTTTTTTAATCTTTTCATGTAGTCTCTGGCGCAAGAGATTCATTGCAGAAAAAGAAGTGGAATCCAGTTCACTTTTGCTCCCTGAAAGTGAGAAGAAAATTAAAATACTCAAAAAGATAGTACTAGCTAAAAAGAGCTTTTTAGGGTTACAGAAAAAAAACTCTGACAGCTCTTTACATGCTGTGAATAGAACTGAAAAATCTGAAGAAACAGAGTTTCTATTCATTGGTTTCTCTAGAATCTGCATCATCGTTCAATGCTGCCAGCCTGGCAGCCTGTAGCTGCCTGACAAACCAGAAGACAAGCAGCAAGCTAGTGGAAACAAAGACAACGAGGGCTTCTTTTCTTTGTCAGCAGGCTTTTTGGATTCACCTTGGAAAGCCAACCTGGCATGGCAGAGATTGCATCCACACTGTAATTCCCAGAAGTTACCCACATCCATAAAGTCTGCAGCTCAGTGTAAATTCCATCTCCAGAGAGCCACCCAGTGGTGACATCACAGAGTTATGTATGTATGCAAAAGCTTTAGGGGCACGTGGAATAAGCAAAGATGTTCTCAATTCTGCTGAGCTTGCGAAGGCTTCCCAAACTATACAGGTGTGAAGCAACTGAAGAGCAGCCACCTTGGCTCAGCTGACTTTAACCAGACCATTGCAACGCTGGGATTCCTACCTGTCATGAGGCTGTCCCTTCTGCTCTGTGTAACACCCTCTGGAGATGGCTTGCTGGCTTGAGGGGCTGCTTTCTGTCCTGGAGTGGGTTTCTTGGCATCTGAGGCCACCTGTTTGGCTGAAGGAGCATTTTTCTTCTCATGTTGCTTCTTGAGTTTCTTTCTCTTCTTTTTCTTGAGCTGCCCACCAGCATCCTCAGGCTGGCCTGGCTTAGACACTAGGAAACAAAAACTAAGTTAGTGAAAATAGAACAAAACTGCATTCCCACTTCCTAACACCCCGTTATTACTGAAGTTCCAGCACTGCAGCTGCATATCTCAACCTCCAACAATCCCCTCGTTTAGGATGCACTTGAACAGACTAAACACCCTTGTGGGCTTCAGTTAAATGCTCCCACATGGTCACCGCGTGCCCAAGGCGAGCGGAGGCCGCGGGCGAACAGCGCAACGTGCCCGGGAGCCCCGTGTTTCTGCAGGGACTGTTTCGGGTCTCTTTTCCCCCGCGGCACGGCGGCTCCGTTACCGAATTTCCTCTTCCGCGACTCCGGGGCGTGCTGCGCGCAGACCTTCCTCGCCAAGCCCTGCAGGTAGGAGTCCTGCGCGG
>NW_008613449.1:866-1194 GCF_000691845.1 Merops nubicus | reverse complement strand
CCAGCCCAGGCTGCCCAGCTCCCCAGCAGCTCCACCCCACACCAGAGCAGGGGGGTCCCTTCCCACAGCCACGTCTGGGGCACCTCCAGCAGGACCTCAGTGCTCCCGGGCAGGCGGTGGGCAGCAGGGCACCGTGGCACGTGGCCAATGGCTCCAGGATGATTAACGGGCCTTAATGAGCAGCTAAGCCAGGCCCTGCCCCAGGAAAAGCTGCTCATGGTTGATGACCCAGCCAAGGAGCTTTGCAGCGGTCCAAAGGAAGATCGCCAAGGGACAGAGGATGAGAAGGGAGCTCTGGCAGCTCCCAACATCCCTGGAGCTCAGCCTC
>NW_008613449.1:0-265 GCF_000691845.1 Merops nubicus | reverse complement strand
TGCAGCCAGCAGCCTCTGCTCTCCTCCCAGCCTCGGAGAAGGAGGGGTGGGGGGGAAGGACAAGGAGGGGGGTGAAGCTGCCTCAGGTACTGTTCAGACTCAGGGCAAATGAAGCAGCGTCTCCTCCACGCAGCACGGAGCAGCAGCAGCAGTTTCTCCTGACAGAGGGTGAAGGCCTGCAGCAGGGCTGGCCCTCTCTGCCAAGGCTGGTGTAGCACACAGAGGCTGACGTGCTGGAGCAGGGAGGGGAGGTACCAGCAGTGAG
>NW_008613448.1:687-1007 GCF_000691845.1 Merops nubicus | reverse complement strand
GGGGTCATCCCCTACGTGATCAGCGGCAACTTCAGCGGTGAGCGCGGGGGAGGGGTTGGGACGCTCCAGCCCTGGCGTGCCTCAGTTTCCCCACGCCGGGCTGACGGCCCCGCCCCCTCCCGCAGGCAGCCAGCGAGCCATCTTCCGGCAGGCGATGCGGCACTGGGAGAGGCACACGTGTGTCACCTTCCTGGAGAGAAACGATGAGGACAGCTACATCGTCTTCACCTACAGACCCTGCGGGTACGCCCAGGGGACACCCCTGACCCCTCACAGCCTGGGGCTGAAGAGACCCGGGCGCTCCGGTGCCCACCTCGGTG
>NW_008613448.1:0-212 GCF_000691845.1 Merops nubicus | reverse complement strand
CCCCACTGGACTCTCCCCAGTAGCTCCTTGTCTCTCTTCAACTGGGGAACCCAGAACTGGACACAATCCTCCTGAGGTGGCCTCACTGGGTCAGAGCAGAGTTGGAAGAGACCCCCCTCCGTGCAGTGTGGTCCCTGTGGGTGTTTGGGGCACAGGAGGTCTCGGAGCCACCGAGCTGTGGCACTTGCCACGGGCCGGGGGCCAAGGTCGGT
>NW_008613447.1:0-4390 GCF_000691845.1 Merops nubicus | reverse complement strand
TCTGCCTTCTAACCGGTACAGAACACTTTTAACTAAAAAACATACTCCATGTTGTCACTTTCCCATGTAGGTTCCTATCTCTTGCATTCCCTGTGCTGTTACAGAAGGAAAGTAAATCAGATGTAAGCTAAACATTAGACAGGTCTCTGGCTCAGCCATTGAACCACATGTTGTAAGGGTTCAGGGAAAGAATTCCAGTTGCTCCAAGGAAAGAGAAAGTTTATTCATTCCTATACATTTTTAAAAATGGAACGTTTTGGAACTTGCCTGAAACACATCCAAGGACCTCAGTGTAATAACCAAAATAACTTAGAAAAACAATGTAGAAAACTAGTTTTCCTAAAACTGCAGATTTAAGGAAAATCAGTTTCCATTCATTTCACATATCTGCCTTTCACCAGGCATATTACCAGCTAATAAAGCTTTCAGAGCACCAGTAATTACAGGTGAATCTGGCCATCTGGTTACAGGGTAGATATTCCATTGCAGAAATAAAATTTCTGTGGTAAAAAAAAAAATAAATAATTATCTAAACAGAGATCCATTGGATATTTCCTTATCTTTTAACTTCATTTTCCACTGTTTCTCAAAATCCTCATGAACAAAAAGTTTCATTATAAAATGACTCAGAATCATGTTGGGTTTTTTCCTGATGGTAAAATGTCAGTTAAAGTGCAGATGAAGACCAAACCAAGCAAAAATTACATTGAGGCTTATGCCTGGGTAATGAAATCCCATAGACATAGTAAATCTCTTCTTGTTTCTTTTACAGAAAGGGAAATAAAAGAGGCACAAAAGGGCCATTGGAATGAAATGCTGTATAAACACAGAAAAAAAAACCCACTGGAGTACAAATCTTTATCAGTTGCTATGTTTACACACACTTGAGGCCAGAACAGCCCAGAAACCTATGCTGTGACAACACGGGTACAGTCTGGTCTCTTGCTTTTCATATAATATTAAAGGGGAAATGTACTTCTCGCAGTCTTTGGAAAATGCCCTTTGTCCTCTGAACATATACATTCTGAGCCTTTTTGCCTTTGAAGGTCTACCCTGCAAGGCAGAAGTGCTTCTTCCTGCCCTGGTTTTGCTGGGACAGAATCATAGGCCAGCCATGGTCTGCAGGTTGTTGGCAGCTTTGAGTCAGTGGGAACGGCTGGCCTGAGGTACATATGGGATCTACCTGAGCTCACAGGTTCACAGGTTAAGGCTCCCTACTTAGCCTTAACCACCAAAACATATCTCGCCGTGATATGATGTTCCTAGCTTTGGTCTAAAGTCTTAATTAATTCTAAAGGTGTAAACTAGGTAAAGTTGTTCACACACTCAGGAAAGAAACTGTAATAGGCATGGTTTGATATTTGTGGTCTGCTTAGAGTGTCATTATTCAAAGAGCCACACAATATCTTTGGCTTCTACTTCGACTGCAATTATGAATTTAATTAATCTTAATATTTCTTTAGATTTTGAAATGTAACTGTTTGAGAGATAAATTGTTTTACATTGACTGAAATATCTCTTCCTAGCAACCAGACACAGGAAAGAGAATAAAAGTGACAAGCTTCAAAAGAAAATTTGAACTTTCAAGCATGAGATGCAATCTAGGAAAGATGTCTTAGGAAGAATCGTTGCATCTGTGATATACAACTAGCACTATAACTTATTGGGATTTCCAGGATTTCTGAATAAAACAGCTTCACTTGGTATGTATGAATTTGGAGCCATGCTGCTGTTGGCTTTCCTCTGAAGACACTGATTCAGAAAAGCAGGGGAGAGTATTTGCTATAGCCTACCAGTCTCTGTCCAAGAGAAGCTGTGTGAAAATCCCATTGTCCTTCATTTCTGGCATGAACCTTAGGAGACAAGCAAGAAACAGTGCAACCATTGGGACCCAGGAGCACTGAGTAGCTGCTGTTTTTGCTCTCTTGTGCTGGCATACGTCAGATATTTGTCAGTGTCCAGAAGAGCAATGTTGCCACTGCTTGCTTTAAGGCTACTCCAATAACTTTGTTTGCTCTGTTTCACATATAAGAGTGTGCTCACTGTTTAAGCCTGTTCAAACAATATAAAAACAATACAAGAAGTAACACAGGTCAGATTAATACAGTAGGGTCCTTCTGAAAGTGCTGTGAGTACTGTTAGATTTTATTAAGCTCACATTAGCTGTCTGTGTCATAGGTGCACCCACTCAATAGAACGTTCATGCACAGCTGACATCTCACTACGGCAATGACTAACTTGCACAAGAAGCTCTTCTTTGGCCAGATAAGAAGGAAAATGAGGTTTTCACTGCTATGAGAATGATTTTTGAATGAAACTTTTAAAGAAACAGCAATGGGGCAAACATGGAATCCTTAAGCACTAGTTACAGAAAGCTGCAGGATTTTTAGGAAGGACTAGTTCTAATAATTAATAGATAACTATTCTGTCTGTTTCTTTGGTACAGAGATGATTCTTATTCAGATGATTCTTATTTCAGTTCCCAGAGAGAACTGGGTTGGATTGTTTAGTCTGGAGAAGAGAAGGCTGAGGGGAGACCTTTTTGTGCTCCACAGCTACCTGAAAGAAGCTTGTAGTGAGGTGAGTGTTGGTCTCTTCTCCCAAGTAAGTAGCAATAGGACGACAGGAAATGGGCTTAAGTTGCACCAGGGGAGATTTAGATTGCATGTTTGGAAGAATTTCATTACTGAAAGAGCAGTGAAGCATTGGAACAGACTGCCTAAGGAAATGGTGGAGTCACAATCCTCGGAGGTGTTTAGAACCCATGTGGACATGGTACTTCAGGACATGGTTTAGCAGTCATGGTAATGTTGGTTTGATAGTTGGACTTGATGACCTTAGAGGTCTTTTCCCACCTTAATGATTCTATGATGGTTCACTGCACTTCTGCACATAAACACTGTCAGAGCAGAGGCCTCATAACAAGTAGATCCAGAGGGTCTCACAGCAGAAAACCTGTGGAGAGAATCAAGGAACTCAAAAGCAGATCTGCAGCTTTGTATGAATGGACTTTAAAGCAGATATCCTACCTCCACCTGTTGGTGGGCTCAGAGAGCAAGGATCTGAGTGTCATGAAAGGATTGGTACTAATGTGGGGAATGAAGATCAGGTCTTTGCTGTGCAGGTGACTGAGTGGTGGGAAGGGACCGACAGAGAGAGGGAGGATAGAGTAAATTAACCAACACAACAAGAAGAAAGAAGCAGTGATGAAAGCATGCTGAAGGTAACACAAGATAACAGCAGGACTTGACCATTTGGAAAACACACATGCATATTCTCCTACCTGATATTACTTACATTATCTAGAGAAGTGAATGGTTCCAGAAGAAAGCAATCACTATCTTTTTTCAGTGTGTGCTGCTGATCAGGCTCTATGTCACAGTCCCATGCCAGCAGCTATCTGACCACCACAGTGAACAGACAGAGCAATGTTCCCCAAACAAAGGCGGGGCTGGTGTGAAAGCCTGGCCAATCCCAAGTTGCCCCCAGGAACAGTAATTTTTCATTATGTTCTAAAAGCTGGCCTTGACAGAGGCAACTGACAAGATCATTTCTTCTCTGCCTTGAGCCTCCACATGGTCTTTGCAATGCTCTCCTGAGGACCAAAATGGCCACATGGAGTCATCTATGCAAAGGCTGGAGTAGGGAGAGACCCATGTGGGTTTCCAGTGTTTCCTCCAGATACTGAAAGACTGTGACAGCAGTAGATGGCCAAACATCACTGATCCACTAGCTTGCATGATGCCGAGAGGCTGCATGATGCTAACACTATTTCTAGAAAATTCCAGAAAAATTCCAAGGCTTAAAATCAAATCCATGATTATCAATAGGTTATTAAAAATTACAAAATTTTGAAAGAGAACTGAGAAACATTTAAGGAAAAGAGATGCTATGCCACCTCTAAGAGCATGTAACACTTCCAAAAAGACCATCTGAGATGGCAGGGGCAGCTCAGGTAAGGGAGAAGACAGTTTCACCCCTTGAGACACCTTTTTAATGTTTCTGCTACAACTAGGGACTCCTGCCACAGTCCAGCTTTCAGCCACTGCCTACCTGCCTAAACACACACACAGATGCACACACTGTTGTTCTTAATACTTTTGCCTTTTTGCATTTTTATTGTGTTCAGACTCACCAGCCAAATTTATCATCTTTCTGACCACATCTCCCAGCTCCCTTCTTATGTCTAGCTCAGAAGTATCCATCCTAAAGTCGTATTCTGTTCAGGATGAAAAAAAGGAAAGCTGCTTAGCCATAACTGCATTTTTCTGGATGAATTTTGCATATGCACATTAAATTCCCACTCAATTTCTTTCTTCATACATCTGAATTCGAGATCACTAGCTGAGAAGAACTGAGAGCATATGGTATGTTTGACTATATATATATA
>NW_008613446.1:45819-67873 GCF_000691845.1 Merops nubicus | reverse complement strand
CCCCCGTTTCTGGTTTAAATTCCCAACTTCTTATCGGATTACAAAGTAACCGGGGCGCCTCTACGCTCCTCTAAACTCAGACACCTTTTATTCTCATTAAAGGGGTCCGTGCCTCTCTCCCGCTTCTCTATCTCCCAGTTACAAGCTAATTAATTACTGCTGACTTCCCCAGCAGATGTTCTCGCGGCCGTGCTGGTCGGAAGCGGGGTGATTTGTGAACCGCAGGGCTCCGGGGTGGGGGAGCCAGGACCAGGCCAGCGGGGAGAGGAGCCCTTCCCACCCAGCCCGGCTTCTGAAAACTGAGAGAAAGTGGCTGTTTATGAGACAAGCACTCCTTGTTTTTCTTGGAAGGAAGCAAAATCCTCAGATAGGGGTAAAATCCTGATTCCACAGAAAATGAAGCAGTGTGGATTTCAGTTGGGTCTGGTCAGGGGTTTATTTCCCCTTGTACGAGAAACCTCTCATAAATCACTGCTCTCTCCAAGGGCTTTTCAAAGCGGTGATGCAAACCAGAACTGCACTGTCCGCAGAAGGCTGGTCGGCCTGGGGAGCGCCAGGGAGCCAAAAGGATGGGCAGCTGTTTCCACCGCTCCACCACCCTGCCACTGCCACTGCCACTGCCATGCTCCCCGCTGCCCTGTGTCCCTCCGTCTGCCCTTGGGGCTCACAAAACGCCAGCAAAGGGCGAGCAGGGAGGAGGAAGAGATGGGCGCTGGAGGAAGGAGATGGGTGACAGTGACAGAGCAAGGGAGGGGCAACAGCACCTGCTGATGGAGGTACTATTAGCCATGGTGTGTACAGATGTCCTAGTGGGCATGAGCATCTCCGTGAGCGTGGGCATCCCAGAAGGCATCCGTGTGAGCATGGGCTTGTATCAGAAATAGTGTGGCTAGCAGAACTAGGGAAGCAATTGTCCCTGTACTCAGCACTGGTGAGGCCTCACCTTGGATCCTGGGTTCAGTTTTGGGCCTCTCACTACAAAAAGGACACTGAGGTGCTGGAGCGTGTCCAAAGAAGCACAATGAAGCTGGTGAAGGGTCTAGAGCACAAGTCTTATGAGGAGAAGCTGAGGAAACGGGTTGCTGAGCCTGGAGAAAAGGAGGCTCAAGGAAGACCATCTTGCTCTCTACAGGTACCTGAAAGGAGGTTGTAGAGAGGTTGGGGGTTGGTCTCTTCTCCCAAGTAACAAGTGATAGGACAAGAGTAAATGGCCTCAAGTTATGTCAGGGAAGGATTAGGCTGGATATTAGGAAAAACTCCCCAAAAGGGCTGTCAAGCCCTGGCGCAGGCTGCCCAGGGAAGTTTTGCTGTCCCCATCCCTGGAGGTATTTAACAGGCGTGTAGATGTGGTGCTGAGGGATGTGACTTAGTGGTGTGTTGTGGTGAGCAGAGCCCACCCTAGGCAGGGATCGGCGTGCGGAAGATCTCGCGATGTAACGGAAAGCTCAGACTGCCCACGAGGGGCCTTGTGGGTGTGGCTTGTGCTATATAAGCAATTGCAGCTGTGCAGTAAACGCCATTTGCAACATCCTTCATATTGAAGCCTGTGTCTGCTGATGGTACCCAACGGCAGAGGTTGGGTGGCAGAGATCCCGGGGATCGGGTGTCGGTAACGACAGTGGTGGGCTTGGCAGTGCTTGGTTAGCAGTCAGGCTTGATAATCTTAAGGTCTTTTCCAACCTGAACAATTCTATGATTCTATGGGCATCCCAGGGGTCATGAACATGCCAATAGGCATGGGAGTTCTGCTGAGCATGTATAAGCTCCTGGCTGGGGCTGACATCTCTGCTGCTGCCTTTGCTCTCCTGGATCTGCAGCTGCAGAACCCTCAGTGCAGAGTGGGACACGGGGGTATGAAGTCCTCACCAACAGAGTGCATGTCAAAGACACCTTCTTCTGCAAAAAAGCTGCTGAAAATGCTGCCAAGCAGCAAAGCTCCTGGACTAACAGCCGTGCAAATTCCCTTGATGATTACAGTGACTTTCTAATATCGACAGAAACCTCTGTGCTAATGAAATGCACTGAAGTTAAGCAACCGTGGAAATGCCAGTGTAAAGGAGAAAGGCCACCAAGCAGGCACTAATGGAAACCCAAATCCCCAGAACTAACGGGCCACATTTGGAGGAGAGTGAAGGGAGCACAGGTCTCCTGTGCTGTTGTCCCTGGACGATGGTGTGACCTTCTCCAGCTTCAACTGCTTGGTGCCAGTGTTCCTGGAGGAGTGGGGGGTGCATGGGTGAGGGTACCAGTGGATGGGTGGAGCACCGAAGACAGAAACTAGGAAAATATGGAGGACTTTATCCCTTTGGCCCTCAACCCTGGCACTGTCGAGGTGCTTTTCCTGCCAGGGGGCCTCCACTGGAGCTGGGAAGCACTGGCTGCAGAGTGGGCAGCTAATGAATGCAGCCACGTGCAGCCCTCCCTGGCCCTGACAGACCATTTCCCATTGAGCTGCGGGTAGAAAATGGGATTTCAGCTTTTCCTTTTCATGGTAAATGTTTCTGATTCTGCCGGTTGATGTGTTCACCTCTCGAGTTAATAGGCAATAAGCAAAGCGGTGTCATTCTTGTTAAGGAGACAGAAAGGGCTCCATTTAAATGCAATGCATGGGGTGACATAAGCCAGGCTGGGAGAATACCCCGTGCCTCTCCATAGCAGTCTGGGGAGCTGGGGAGGGCAGTTAGCATTTTCTCCGAGAGCAGAGGCAGGCTGGGTGCATGGCTGGAATACACCAGCACTGAAAATAGGGTCTTTTGTCATCTTCCAACAGCATTTCCAGGGTTTGAATCAAAAGTGACCTCGGACAGATGTGCCCCAGCCCATTCCCTCCCTGACTATCAGGACAGACTGGGCATCCCCTCCTTGTCCTGCTCTGCCCCTCTTGCCGCTGCTCCTTGCAGCTGCTGGAGCAGCACAGATGATAAAAATCACATCTTGCCAGAGAGAGGCCATGGACAGGGACCAAACCCCTTCAGACACCATCCACCTTCACCTGCGGGCTGCAAGGTGCTGGCGGTGCAGGCAAACCAGGGTGTTGTGTACTGAGGGTACATTTGATGTTGAACATTTACTGAATGACATGAAAAACATCACATAAAATGAGGGTAAACCCACCTGGGCTGGAAAATTCTCAAATTGACTCATGACAAAAACCCCGTTGCTGATAGGACCCTCTCTTTAAACAAAAAGTGTTGGATTCTTTTTGCTTTATAAAATTCCATTTAAAGGAGAACTTACAAAAGCTTTCCATCTCCTTTGATCATTTGTAAGGGTCCTTTCCTGTGTGGGAGGAAGGGAACTATGTTGTCTCAAGGGAGGTGCTTGGAAGGGCTGCTGCTGGCCACGTTCTCCTCGGCTGCTTGGAGGAGCCATCCATCGTCCACCCCAGCCATGTTTCCAGAGCCCAGCACCACAGCCACGATTCCAGAGCCCAGCATTGCTGCTGAAGATGGACTGGTTTGGGTGGTCCTGGCCCCTGGGACAGACTGGTGAAAGGAGAGGAGAAATGCTGGGGGTTTGTGATCAGGCTGTTTGCTGGGCATTACAAGCAATGTCCACATTACCTTGGATGAGCCCTTGCAGCTTGCTCTCCAGAGTTGACAAGTGGCAAAATTCGAGCCCCAGCCCACACCACAGCTGTGGCATGGTGCTCATGTGATGGGAATGGGGCAGCACACATGGCGGCTGAGTTGTCACTGCCCAGGGTGACACCAGCACCACCAGACAGCTCCCTGGGAGAGCCGTGGCTGCAGGGACCACTGCCAGGCTCTGCCAGCAGAGCCACTGACGAGGACACACAAGGACACCACAAAAAAACTTCTTACTGCTGTGGCAGGTGAGGAACTGGCTTCCCTACAGCCACGCACGTCCCTTGGCTTAAACACCAAAGCCCTGGCAGTTAAATCTGTTTTTCTTTTTTGTCTTTTTATTGAAGGGCAGAATGAAGGGGAGGGAACGGCAGCCGGGTGTATTCTAATGAACCCTGATTTCTAGCAAAGCCTTTAATAGTATCTCTGTCTTGTGGTATCTCGCTTGAAAAATTAATTCAAATTGGTTTGGATATAAGCCTTTTCACAGGGGCTGAGAACAAGCCGAAGGATCTGAAACAAAAGGGAACAATAATATCTTGAGCTGGAAGGCGATGTTCAGACCCAGCAAGGATTGGTGTTAGGCCTCGTTTTATCTAACACCTTCAATTAATTATCTAGGAGAGGGAACAAACAGCACCTTAATTAAATCTTCAGATGACATTACAGTGAAAAGGTGTTAGACATTGGCAGGGACGTGCAAAAGGGCTGGGGAAGGCAGCGAGGAGAAAGCCAGGCTGACTCAGCGCTGCCATTAGGAGGAGGATGTGGGGCAAGCTGGGGTCTCCATGGCACCCCTTTCCCCCTGCTGCTTCATGCTGCATCTGTGGAGATGAGTGGGCAGCCACCTCAGCCTGCTGGTTCCGGCCCCAGCACCCTACTACCCCCAGATCCCTGCCCGAGCAGGTTTTGATACTGCCAAAACCATCACCATTGGAATGACACCCATTCCTCCTGCCTGCTGCCCTGGCTATGGAGGACTTACACCTCCTGCGGCTCCTCGAGAATCTTTGAAGCTGCAGCTGGGCTGAGAGTGCTCCGAGAAAAGCTGAAACCCTTCAAGCAATATATTTTACATGGTGGAAACCAAGTGAACTCAGCAGAGACGCAGCTATAGCCTCAACTGGAAATGCCAGGTATATTAACAAAGAAGGCGAGCAGAGAAATTTCTGGACAAAAAGTTAATTAACTAAAAATTGAGCTTCCAGAGGAAGTTACATAAACATTTAGGGGAAAAAAAATAAACACGCAGAATATTTCCAAGAGAATTAAGAAGAGCCATAACTATTTCAGCCTAGAAATGAGAAGCTAATATTGTGAACATAAAGATTTAAGTTCCTTTGCAGTTCATACATTTTATAACACAAATCCAGACATCTAAAAACCAGAATAAAACACTCTAATAACAATCGTAACTCTGACTCTCTCTTTTTCTTCTTTCCTGGCACCCAGACAACAGCTCAGAAATGCATCTCATAACTCCAGCTCGGCACCGGAAGTGACTTCTATAAAGTGGGATAATTAAGCAAGAGTAACGTATTATTTTAGAAATTACATCCTCGCCATAACATGCTAGAGGAGGATGCTGGGCAGCTGCAGGCTGGGACCGCTGCTCGACGTGCGCTGGCACCCTGGGCACCAACACCCTTGGCACCCATGGGGGTTACCGGTGGCTGCAGGGCACTCACAGCTCCCCCAGGTGTATTCACGCTCTGCCTTTGGAAAGAGGTAGCCTTTAAACTGCATTTAACTGCAGCTTCTCTGCTGCTGGGGAGGGCGGAGGTCAAAGCAAGGCTGCTCCTGGCAGGCTGATTAATCCAGGCTGTGAGGAGCGGGGTTGCGGTGCTCCGGGATGACAAGCACTGACATCTCCCCGTGCCTTATCCTGCTGCACCAAGACAATGTTTTGCATCTTGTAATGTGCGTCAGATGTTTTTGGTGCTGTGTGGCTGTGTGGATAATAACCCAGCCGCTCCCAATTCCCATTCCTTTGCTTTTTTAGTGCTGGGGCTATTGCCTCTCCTTTACATCCCAGTGTTTATTTTTCCCTACTGTTTAGATTAGCTTTAACTTCAGGTGGACACCAGGCTTTTGTCTGGGAAAGAAAAAGCTATCCCACGAGAAGCCAGATCTAACAACATCTTGCAAGCACCTCTAAACATTTCACAGAGAGAAGCTGTCAGGGTAGCAGGGGAGAGGCTCCGATCCGTGCTCGTTCATGGTTTAGCACGTCCTCTGCCTCCTCCCACCTTCACAAGCGATTGCGCCTGAGCTCAAACACAAACGCACCTTCCTCATGCTGAAAACATGTCTGCAGCCTCCCGCGAGGAGCCGGGCCAGCCTGGGCTGCCAACCCGGCCGCCCCAGGCCCGAGGCGGGGGGAGAGGAGCAGGGGAACCGCTGCCTCCAATTAATCCTGAGTGAAGTCCCAGTGCAGCCAGAGTGAGCTCAGATTTATCTCCCGACTGCCTGACTTGGCTCTTCTCCCCCAAACATTTGGCAGTGGCGGCTGAGACGCAGCGGCTGGTGGAAATCCACTAGGGTCTGCTGGGGCTGAAGCTGCTTCAGGGAACCTGCTGAGGGTCCCCATGGTGTATGAGACCCTTGGGGTACCTCAGGGCAGGAGGCACCCGCCCTGCCTTGCTCTGCTCCCGTGGCACAGTGCCTCCTTGCTCCATCAATCTCACCTGCTGCTGGCAGTCACCGCGGGCACACAGAAGCCTGGACCCGGCTGGGACCCGCGCCAGAGCTCAGGCAGAAATGCCACGGGGAAAGCAACCCTCAGCCAGCACCTAACAGAAAGGATGAGCTGGCTGGTTAAAGAGGTGTGAAAATAACATTTAGTTTTGTTTTGGTTCATTCTTTCCCCCTGGTCCTATTGAAAGAAATGACTGGTGAAATCCCCGTAGCTGGGGCAGAGCCAGCCATGCTGGCAGATTCCTCCAACCTTAATGCAAGGACAGAGGCAAGTGGCGGCCAGGAGCAAAGCTGAGATGCTGCTTAACCTTGGAGATGACCCATCTGCCCAGGCAGCTTCCTCTGGCCCTGCTGCGTGGGCACAGAGGGATAAAAGGCTTCATGCCGCTGGCACAGCAGTAAGTCATGCTGAAAAAAGAAAAGGAGGAGCAGCAAGGGCAGAGGAAGATCGAAGAAGGGGTGGAATAAACCCTGGGAAGAGGGAAAGGCGAAGGAGCGTTTGGGTCTGGCGCTGCCCGGGGAGGCCTGGTGGGCTGAGCAAACCCACAGCCTGTGCCGCTGGATTCCCGCTGCGCCAAGAGGAACAGGATATCGCACGTCATTTGTAAATAAACCCGTGGCATCAAAGCAGCCCTCAGCCCCGGCCCCGCACACGCGCCCCAGCCCAGGCGCCGGGGTAGTGCACCGGTGCTCCTGGCATGGAGCACACGGAGGCACCAGGACTTCTGGAGGCTTGTTGTCCCGCTGCAGGAGCTGGTGGCACATCGAGGCGGGGGTTTTCAGGCATCTGGAAAAGGGGCATGTCAGAGGAGAGGGTAGAAATGTCCCTCTTTGAGGGAGCGTTGGTCACAAGCCGGCCTGCCAGGGTGCTGAGCCGTGTGGTGATGGCTTCAGGAGATGCTCTGCAGGGTGACGACACGGGGTCAGGAGAGGCTCGCGGGTGCCACACGCCCTCCTCGGGGCCCTCCTGCCAGTACCTCCGCCCAGGCGCGTGGGAGCCCGCCACGGGAGTGAGGGCGGCCTCGGCTCTCTGACTTCAAAGCTGCGAGGGGAACATAATGATGTGCGAAACGCCAAGCTGCCAGCTCCCCGCGGCCGGCCCCACGTTTCCTTTGGAGTAAATAATGCTGTCTAACAAGATGGTTTAATTGTGTCATGCTAATTCCATGTGAGAGGAGAAAAGATTGAGCACGTGCACGGTCATGGCGGGGGGGGGGGCCCGGGCCGTTTTTTTTCTCGGTGATGGCCCGGTCACTGTGGTGCTGCCACGTGGTGTTCAGCTCCAGTGTGAGCAGCAGAGACCACTCCAGAGATACTGGTGTGACCAGCAGGGAAGGATGTTGCCCAGCCTTTCCTGCTGCTGAAGCCCTGTGCCAATACCTCAAGGCCAACCATGGAGATGGCTGCAAGCAAACGTCAGCCAGGGAGCTGGGAAACCATGGCAGCTGGACACGTTATGCCCAGGGCACAGTCATGTCACCAGTGATGGACATGGCTGCTCACAGGCTGAGCAGGGCTGTGAGCATCTCCCCATTCCCACCTCACAGGGCTGGGCTCAGCTTTGCCAGAGCAGCTCACATCCATTATGGTTTCATCCACTTCTATTTCTTAAATCGGATTAAAAGACAAAGAGCATGAAAAGCAAAAATGCATACAAGGGGTAAACCGAGCCTAGAAAAATTCCCTTGCGAGCCCGAGTCTCATGGTGGGATGTTTTGGAGTGATGGTCCCCAGTTTCCATCTCCACGGCAACACCGGTTGATCTGGCAGCACGCCCTGTCCCCCTGCACAAGCGTGTGCAGCACCATGATGCTCCTGGGTGGTTTGCGGCCGCTGTTATTCCTGTGGATTAGTGTTTTGTTATTGTCTCCAGGCAGCCTGACCCTGGTCCCCACACGGGGGCTCCCGGCCCCCTAAGCCCCGAGGCGTGACTTCAGCCATCAGCCACGTGTGACGAGTGGCCGAGAAGCCAACACCTGCACTCACGGTGCACCCGGCTGCCCTAGCCACCGCAGGCTCTTTCCAGGATGTAAACTCTTGGTTTTCAAGGCTGTTTTCTCACCAGATGAATGAAATAAACCAATGATTAAAAGGAAAAGTAGGAAAATAAATTGCACCATGTGCAGTCGTTTGGACACCCCAGATGGCTTGTCAGCAGGGTTTGACTTTCAGGTCTACAGCACAGATGGCTACCTCTGAAGCTGGGAGAAGAGCTGTTACCCGCTGTGCATGGCAGCCCTCAGCTCTCATGGAGCTTCTCCTCAGAGCTTAAGGATCGATCCATGGTTCAGCCCCCAGCAGCCCCAGGGTCTCGCGTGTCCCACCACGGTGTGCTCAGCAGAGGCTCCACCCGTGTGGCTGTGGGACCAGATGGGTGCCACTGTGCCAATGCTCCTATGCGCTGCTTCTCATGCAGCTCTCTTTGCACTGGGTGATGACAAAACACTTTGAGAAGCAACTCAGCCAGGCATGATGCCAAGGGCAGGATGCAAGAGCCGAGCTCGGACGGGGAGCATAGTGCTGGTGGGGGGACACGGTGCCGAGGGGAAGCCAGGGGAGGTGAGGGCAGCTTGGTGGCCACACTGGCCCTTCACTCCCACGCAGCAGCGGTGCCAACAGCCCGCCTCTCCTCTGGGAGCCCACGGCCCTCTGAGCTCCCTTCCTCCCTCGCCTCCCAGATATATGGTCTAATTTGGAGCAGCAGCTCCTTGGAATGGAGGCTGCATCAGTCTCTGCCTGGAACGGCCAGACACGTCGGCGCAGTGGCATCGGCACGAGAGAGGAGCAATAATCATTAGGAGCGGGACCGAGGGGACTCCGTGCTGGCAGTGATGTAGCATTTCCATTAGGAGCCTCACGCTGCTCTATGACTACAGCATCAGCAGGAGTGCTGCCGCCGCTGCAGCAGCCACAGTCAGGAGTGGGAGAAGAGGTGGCTGCCGTGGGGCAGCAGCTCCCCTCTGAACCTCTCTGCTCTGTTCCTTGCCAGGATGCGGTGGCGATGCTCACAGCATCATCCAGGGGCAGGGGACACTGATGGGTCACCCCATCACACAGAGGGGTCTGTCCCAATGTTTTGACATTTGGTTTTGTTCCCTTTTTTTTTTTTTTTTTTTTACCCCAGCTCTCTGTTTTTTATTGTAAAACGCCAAACTTTCCCCTTCGCTTCCCTGCGTGCAACAACATTTCCAACCCTCCCCTCCTCAGAGACTCCTGAAGGCTCCAGGAAGAGGGAGGTTTGCGATAAACAGATGGGAAATGGGGAAAATAGTCAAACAAAGAGAGGAATGAGAAGGAGAAGAGAACAAGGTGCAGATTCCTGGCCACTGGGTTGGGAGGGGGATGCGGGAGGATTATTACGTTAGGAGCAGCTTCAAACTCCCAATTCTCAGGGCACGAAACCTGCACAATTTAAAGTAGTCAAAACAAACCCTTTGCCGCTATTTATACTTGAGCTGCCTGCAGGCGGCAAAACCTTGACTCCATATTCCAGGCCTAATAGATTCCAGGTGTTTCCTAATAAACTCTCCTCCTCCAGCAAGAAGCCTGAATAAGTTCCCGGCACCTTTTGGTCCCTCATCCCCCTCAGAGTGGCCATAGGGAAGGGGCTGGCCCTGGGGGCAACTGGCCCAGCAGCCCCTGCAGCAGGGCATCTCTTGCTCCCAGATGCCACTGCTGGGGCTGAAAAGGCAGGCTGGGAGCCAGGGCTGTCACTGCAGCGGGGGTTTCCTAACTGAGGGGTGTGGGGCAGGTACGGGGGATACCCCTCTGGAGCCAGGCTGGTTCCTGGGGGGGACATCTGCAAGTGCCAGCGCCAGTGGGGAAGGGGGTGTTGCATGGCACCAGCGTAGAGTGGGAGTTGGGGTTTCCAGAGGGGGTGCCGTTCGTGCCCATTACATCGCCATCTCCCCCTCCCCATGTCGTTACGGATGACCATGGGAGATCTGCTGTCTCTGGGCATGGAGGGGCTCCAGCCTTGCTGCAGTGCTGCATGGTGCAGCCCTTGAAGGCAACTCCGGCACCTTCGGCTGCCAGCGTCCTGGGGCAAAGACTCTGCCCTGGCAGTGCCTAGTGACATGGTTTAATGGGGATGTTACAGTGCTGGGTTAACAGTTGGATTGGATGGTCTTAAAGGCCTTTGCCAACCTAAATGAATCTATGCTTCTACAGTTCCAGTGCCTCACCCCAGCACTGAGCACAGAGCAGCCCAGGTATCACCAGGGTAGCACAGCTACGAGCCCTGCTCCTGAAGGATGTTTAGCTCTTGCGGCATTGGAAATTCCATTTTTTAAAGCAGCTGAGGAGAAGAAATGGTAAGATATGCTCAACATCAAGCAGCTAAGCTGGTGAGAGCGCTCTGGTGCAGGCTCTGTGCTCCCCACTGCTTTCGTGCCACACTCCAAAGGGTGCTGGGCACAGCCAGGCTTCCTCCCCACAGAGGCACTGCTGGGAACGTGTTTTACAGATTGGCTGCTACTCCTCACAAGCTGAGCAAGGTTTGTTTGCAGCTCCCCAGGAAAAGGAGAAGGTCTGGCTGAAAACAAGGCATGCTTCAGAAGTGACTTGTGTAGAGTAGAACATAACCCCAGGTATCTTATCAGATTTTTCCAAGCCCTCTGGCATGAGGATACTGGGATGGGGGTACGAGTGGGCTGAGCCATGGAGTCATGCTGCAAACCCTGCATCTCCAAAGAGGTGTGCGTGGAAGAACTGGGAACTGGTTTTGTTTTATTCATGTCTCAGAGCCAGAGGAGGCCACAAGCATTAGCACTGCATTGCACATGGCAGAGAAAACTCCCCATAAGTTCCTTTAGCATGTGTAGGAAATCAGGCTTCAGCATCTGAGTGACACCCCAAGCTTTAAGGGCCCCGTACCAGAAGGACCCACAGCATCCCCTTGTTGCAGTGGTTAACTCCTCTCCCAAATACGTATTTGTGCCTGAATTAGTTTTTTTTCCCCCTCTCCTTTGAAACCTCCAGCTGTGGCATCCTGCTTTACCTGCTAAGCTGGAGAAGCCTCTGCTATCTGATATCTTCTTCTGGTGCAGCTCAGGTCTCCTCTCCTTTGATCAACTGATTTGGAACCTTAAATTTCTCACAGTAAGCAGGTCTCACAGCTCAGCACTGCCGCATATCTCAGCCTGTTTCTGATCTGGTTACTGTTTTCCAGTATCTTTTGCAGGAATGAGGTCACCAAAACTAGACCCCAGCTGCTCTCACCCTTACCTCCGAAGCAGCACCCACTGCATTTATGCTGTGCCCCAGCCCAAGGCAGCATAGGAGGCACAGGGGCTGGCACTGCCATCACCTCTGTGGGGATGGCCACCCAGCACCCATGGCTGTGCAGCTTCCCCTATGCTCAGAGACCAGAGAAACATAAATCAGGGCTGGAGCAGAAGCTCCAGTAGTGCTGGAGCACCCTCCAGCAGTGCTCACGCTGGTGAGGGCATGTGCCCGCTCCTGTAACAACCCACAGTTGTTGAACAGGGGGTCAGGCTTGGCTTTCCTCTTTTCACAGGCCAGATGAAGCAGATTTGCAGCTAAGCAGGGCCAGCAGCATCCAAGGCTGCTTGTAAGGGACAGAGGAGGGTCAACACCAGGGGCTGGTGCTCTTGGCAGTGAAACTGCTCCCTCTCCCGAGGAGGAAAAGGGGAAGAGCTGAGCCCTCTGGAATACTTTGAAATGAAACAAATAAAAAGAAAGCACAGCAGTAAAGACAAATAGTTTGCAAGTATGGTGTTGGCATTTTGGCCTAATGACTGATGAAACTAAAGCGGAGTCTCGTTATGGATTCACAGGTGTCGATTGGGTCAGATTGTTAATTCCAGCATCCACTGGCTGTGATTAGCAATCCAACGTGGCAGACCCTGCAGGGGAAGGATTAAAGACTCAGGCCAGGAGGAGGGAGCAAGGCAGTGGGAAATGGGAAAGCACGGTCAGGAAAGACATCATCCCTTTGATGAAGAGAACACAGTGTAGTCACCAAAACAGCTGCTGCTGTGGTCCCAGGAGTGATTTGCTGTGCAGCACTGGAAAAGCATCTTTCCACCAGCAATGAAGACTAGGAAACATAACCCCAGGAAATTCTGACTGTGTTCCAGACATCCTGAGGGTGACCACACTGAAAGAAAGATCCCGATAATGAGGTTAGCAGGAAATATCACCCAGTGCCACCAGCAGACATCCAGGGATCCCTGACGACACACCTGGTAGGCATCAAGTGCCACCTAAGGAAAATGCTGCCAGGACCACAGTTCTTCCATCTGGCGGACAAAGAGGGCACGAAGGGTCCCACTCGCGCAACGGGGCAGCCCCTGGGACACCACTGGTAGGATTGTTTCCACCTCGCTTGAGCTGGCAGTACGTGGAGGAGAACACATCAGGCCCATGTGCTGGCTGGGCTGTGTGATAGCAGCACTGGGCAGACCTAGTGAGGTCCCTGGCTCCAAAAGTGGGGGCAGAGGTGCTCTGCCAGGCCCAGCGCTGCCGGTCAGAGGAGGCACGGCCCCCAAGCGACTGCCATCCGCTCTTCAGCTGTCGGATGTCAAATGATTAATTTTGCCTGGGATTAATTAAGGAGTAGCCGGTGACCGCTGTGCCAGCGGGGGGGGCTGTGGTGACCTCCCCACAGCAGGCAGCAGTGGGAAGCTGAGGTCAGTGACCTTCTCCATGGCCACGGCCACTGCCGGGCCGGGTGCTGACCCCAGCGGGGTGAGGTGGCCATGGCCCAGCGGCCGTCCGGGGTCACGTTTCATCCAGCCGAGACACGTTGCCAGGATGGGTGTGTGGGAGCCCGGCTGCACGTTGCCCCCGCCCCGCACCCGGCCACTTCTCCCGGGTTTCCACCTGCCTCAGACCGGTTCCACAGCAGGTACTTTGCAAGGCTCCATGGCAGCGGGCTCTGCTGCTTGGCTGGGATGGGTGTGAAGATGCAGGTGGGTGGCACTGGCCGAGCTGTGCTTGGCCCAGGTTGGCATGGCTGGCTGTTAAGCAGGCGCAGCACTGCCTTGCTGGCAGATTGGTCGCCAAGCGATCACCTGGTTCAGGGGCTAAGGGAGCTGAGCAGAGATGTCTCGGGAAATAAAAGCACTGAGGTTTACGTGGACTTGGTGAAAACCTGAAGACGGAGGAGGTGGAAGGCAGCTGGTCAAGCAAAAGCCATAGCAAGATGTGCTACACTGGCATAAGAAGTGCAGGTGAAATGCCGTGTGCTTGGTGCTTCCTCGCTGGCTTGCTGTGCCCAGCCGTTCTCATCCTGGGCCCTATGAGAAGACACGCGCCCTCTGCGAGGGGTGGTGGGTCCCAGCTGGGCCATGGCAGCCAGCCCTAAGGCCACGCCGCACGGCATGGCCGGAGCTACTCTCACTGTGGGTGCAGCTGCCCCAGCCAGGAGCTCGCCCAGCCTGCTCCTCCACCTGCGAGGGGGTGGGTAATGACAGCCCTCTGCTTCGTGCGGACAGGAACACCCCAGACCTGCTTGGAGACAGCGGCTGGAAGATGAATCACTCCAAAAGCCAGTCCTGCAGTCCCCAGGAGGAGCTGAATGCCTGCGCGGTGTTTCAGAGGCACAAGGTGGTTCACGTGACCATTAAGCATGGATGCGAGATGTCCCTTCAGTGGACTCCCAGCAAACACGTCCTCACACCTATGGACAATTAATGTCCCCTCCCACCTCCCCCTGCCAGGCTCTGCTCTGCCGACAGCAAAGGGCTGGAGGTTGTAGCAGCAAACCCAGGATGCTGGAGCCTGACTCCCCACTGCCCCCCAGGGCTCCCCCATTCCCGTTTCTCTGCTGGAATCACCCTGCAGAGTAGTGTGCCTCGCCACTTGCAGCTCTCCCAGGCGAGATCCTTCTCCATCTGGGAAAATCTTCCAGCAGAACAACTCGGAGCAAAGGCAGAGGAAGGGGACCATTTCCCAAGTGCCCAACACTCAGTCTTGATGGAAGTGCATTAAAAGTGCTTGCAGGGAAGTGAGTTTCATGGTGCCAGCCAAGCCACGGATGCTTGGGAACCACTCTGGCAGCACTGTGCATGTGGGTATGATTTGGTGGAGCCCCTCAGCCCCACGGGAGCAGCCGCGGCAAACTGCAATGCTTCGTCAGTGCTTCCAGCCCCAGAGACAGGATCTGATCCCCTTCCTCTCTCAGGTGTTCCGTGCCTGGCTGCGAGGGGACACCAGCCATCGAGCTGTCCTCAGGCTGTTTCCTGGAGCAGGTACAGAGGTGGAGGGCCCGTGCTGCTGGTGGTCCCCACACTGTTGGGCAGACCCTGCACGGGCAGCAGGGAAGGGTATCGCTTACAGGAGGCAGGACAGAGTGGCTTGGGGTTTGCTGCTCCTCCACAGAGCCATTGCTTCACAGAAGGGAAAAAAGGAAAAGAGGAGAGAAAAGAAAAAAATCCCTGCCATAGGGAAGATTTGCTCCGACTCCCCAGCTGGGGCATTATCACCACTATTGCGAGAGATCCCCGTCAGAGTTTTACAAAGAAAAACTACCAGGAGAAATACATAACCTTTTCTTAACATCGGCAGCTCAATTAACTACTGACAGCAAAGCATTCTCCAGTGTCACCAGCCCCACTCGCCGCGCGGAGGTGGGGGCGTGGGGTGCTGCCGTGTATTTATACAGCTGTGCCCGGCCTTTGGCTGGGGCTGGCTACTTACTTTTTATCTCTGGCAGGATCTCTCCTGCCTTTCGCATGCGTGCGCGCACACATGCTTTCTAGAAGCGAGCTCCACTCTGCATGAGAAGGTTAACAAATACCAGACTGCCTCTAAAAATACCTCCCCAATCGATGCCGAGCGTAAGCCAGCCCAGAGTGCCAAAAGCTGTGAGAAAAGCCATTTGCTCCCCGCAGGATCGCCCCTTCCCCTCTCCCCTCCACGCTGCTGGGAACTCTGGGTATGTCCCGGCCGCCCATCCGCTTGTCCCCACCTGGCCATCTTGAAAAGGCTGGTCCCTCTCCTTCTACTCCTGAAAATGCCTCCATATTAAATCATTTGTCTGTGTCGATTGATTCAATATTGAGACGCAACTTGTAGCCACTTGTATCTAAATAGAATCTAAATTGTTATTACGGCTCCATAGCCGCGGCTCCTTCAGCATCCCCCTCGTCTTTGCCAGCTCCGCTCTGCTCTAATTGCCTTCAGCGCGTTGAACACATGAACGCGTACAATTTGCAGGGAAGAAATTATCATAACATCTCCTTTCAGATCTTGCTAAATGCTGTTGTGTTTATTCATTCACCCTGCGATTGCTCCCGGGGCAGATAGCAGCAGGCAGACTAATAACAGGCAGATAGTGCATGCTTCTGATCGGAGGCCAAGAGGAACGTTAAAAAAGAGGGAAACCCATCACTGCATGTGCTGCAGGGACAGCCCCTGGCTCCTGGTGGCTGTGGTGACCCTGGAGCACTGGCTGGCTCCACCCCGCTGGGAATGGCTGCTCCAGTGGTGCAGGAGACCCCCATCACACTGGGCTGAGCATTGCACCAACTATGGTGGGCACTGTGTCCAGCTAAATGAGGCTGTGACTTATTTAGCGATAGGGCAACTGAGGCAGGGAGGGCAGTCGATAGGGCTGGGGCAGCGCTCTGCCGCAGGGACTCCTGCTCATGAGGCATCTCCGCAAAGCAAGTTATTCCCTGGGGCTGAGCCAGCGTGGCAGTGGCGCTGGCTGAAGCCAGAACGGCCCTTTTGAGGGGAAGGCGGCAGAAACGCTGAGGGTGTCACCTCCGGGGAGCAGCTTGCCAATGCTTGGCAAGTGCTAGCCACGCTGGGTAGCTCTGGCAGCAGCCCCAGGAAGCGAGCATGGGCCCAGGCTGGCCATAAATCACCCGCCACGTGTGTGTCCCTCGGCTCTGACCTCGGCAGGGCTGAGATTAATGGACTATCCGTTTAACCCCACTAGCCCTTAACTAGCCGTGAAGCGCAGGAGCAGCTCGCCAATGGCACCGGTGGGAACAGCCCTGCTCTGTGGGTGGCTGAGGCTGAGAGCATGAAGAGTCCCTCTTTCTTAGAGGAAAGCTGCCTGGGAAAGTAATTCTCTCTGAGCAGGGGGGAGCAGCCCTGCCACTTCTCCCCTGTGTGGGACATTTTTCATAATTACAAGGAAGAGCTCAGTCACAATGGCTCCACACAGCTGCAATTAATACCTAGCCCACTGCTGGCTTTTGCAGCACGTCCCTGCTCCACCTTCCGCTAGGGAGATGGGTGGAGGTGAGGGCATCTCCCAGGGACACTGTTTCCCATGCTGGCAGCACCAGCTATGTGCCAGGAGCCTGGGCAGATGGGTGCTACCAGCTTCTCCAAGGGGTCCCACACATCTGGGGTGAAGGCGCCTAGCTTTCACAGGGGCAATGGGAGGGTAACACGCACAGCTTTGTCCCCGGGGCCCAGCAGAGAGGGGTAACTCACCCTCCCACCACCCCATCCCTGCCCAGCATCAGAGAGAGCGGGTTTGCGATTTCCTGCTGGTGTCCCTCCCAGCTGCTCTGCCAGCCTGGCACTGGTCCCAGCAGCACCCAGCCATAGGGTGCCTCTGCACCACAGGAGGAGGCTTTGCAGCAGGATAAAGCCCCCGAGGAAGAGCTGAGAGGCCTTTGGGATCTCTGGCACCTACATCAGTGCCCAGAGCTTCAGCTGCAGCACCGGCCCTCAGACTTTCCCAGCAGAACCTGCCACTGTTGTGTTTTACAGCAGCAAAAGGGACAGGGGATGTGGCCGGTGTGTCCTCAGGCTCCCTCGCCAGTCCTGTGTGAGCTCACAGAGCAAGCCCCTGCGGTGGGGGCTCCTGGCTCTGTGTTGCAGCATAGTCCCCTTAAACAAGAAGCTGCTCTGCCTTCCTGACCCCAAGCACGGCTCCTAGCTCCTGCCACCATCAATCCATCTTGCATTTCCCCACGCCTCAAGGGGAAGCCCCAGGGCAGGGTACAATGGCATTTTGCCCATTTTCAGCCTCCACTGGAAGCCCTCTCGTGCCACCTGAAACTCCTTTGGGTTTCTGAGAAAACTGCTTTTTGGCTGCAGACTCTGCAGGAGGCAAATGCGGTGTCCTTATCAGTGTCAGGACCCAGGTCCTGCTCCTGGCAGCGAGGAAGACAGAGGTGCTGTGCTTCATACTCCGCTCCACCTTCTTCCCCAGCCTCAGGAAGACCTGAAGGGTGACGGCCACCCAGCAGCATGGCATCACTGGGACCTGTCAGTGCCCTCCCCTCTATGTGAGCAAGGCTGGCTGGCTGAGAAAGGGTGTGGGAGTCAGATGTCCCCAGAACTGCAATGTTCACTCTTTCAGTATTGTTATATGGGAAAATGGAGAGTAAATATGAATGAATTCAATATTAACTGTGTGAGATAGGATGCCATATATTCACACGGTTAAGTAAAAGAAAGTAAATGGAAATCTTTATCACTATAGACTGCTGAATATTAATAGTTATTGTTTGAGTTGCTGCAGCATGGAAAAGTCAATTATAACCTAAGTGTAAAAACGTCCTGAATTATAGATAAACTAGGTAAGGAAAGAGACGAATCTTCACCACACAATACAAGAACCGTGATAAAAGAAGAAATAAATGTGATAAGAACTTTAAAACAGTAGCTGTCAAAATGCACTGGCCGATTCTTTATATTAGTTAATGCTATGTATAAATGGGAATTTTGAAAGGGTTAAAGGCCTGCATGTTAAACACTTGCTTTCTTTCTGCAGCCTACAATGAGACATGGGCAACCAGGGGGAACTAACATGTTTGCATCTGCAGTGATGAAGGCTGAATTTTCCAAATAGCTCAATACCCACACTGGGGCTGGGGTTTTCCATCACCCTCTCAAGGACCAAAATAACGGTGAGATTTCCCAGCATTTCCAAGAAGTGAGAGCTGAAAACACGAGGGCACGTGTGTTGGTGGTGGTTGCTCAGTCCCGAGCACCCAGAGAGACCTTGCCTTTGGTCCCTGCCTGAGAGTAGAGCTTTGTCCCTCTGCTCTTGCTAAGGCAAAGGCTGCTTTGGGAAAGTGCAGGTCCCCGACTCCTGTCCTGGGAGGTGCAATAGCTGCTGTAGCCCCAGTACTCCTCACGGTCACTCTTGTGACATTGCTTCCGGCAGTGAGAGATTAGGATACACACCAGAAACGCATTTCCAAAGAGCCTGCAGAGGCCTGGAGGGAGATCACTGCACCTCATATCCTTTCTTGTTGGGGAACTGACCCACGCTTCTTGCATTTAATTCCAGAAGAGATGGACAGGTGTCCCTAGGACGACGCTCTGCTCCCTTTGGGGACAGCCTAACACAGGCTGAGGTCTGGCTGAGGGAGTGGTGTGACACGGAGCTCTGCACGGCAAGCTGTGGGGGAGGAGCTGTTGATCCCCAACCACCCCAGCACCCCTGCAGCTGAGAGATCGCTGCAGGAGTGCGATCCCTTGCAAGATGTCCCTGTCATTTTCCGTGACCATTCCTGGCAGTGTGCAGGCACAGGAGGAGATCACACCTTCTTCTAGTCCCTCTGGGTGCCCCATCGTCCCAGTCCACTCAGCAGTGGTCTTGGCTGGTGTCCTCCAGCCCTGCAGCTATGTTACTCATCCACTCACCCCACCTGAATTTCCATAGCCACGAGCAAGCCTTTTGCCTGACACACAGCCTGAGAAGATCAGATCACCCCAAATGGAGGTTTCTAAGTCACATTAGCTCCACACATCATTACCCACAGGCAGTGCCAAGTGGCCCATTATAACAGGAATAATAACAGCAGATTTCCAGAGCGAGGAGGGTTGACCCAACACCAGAGGTGATGTGCTTCTTCTTCAGTAACAAATCCATCCCCCTCCCACTCCTGGCTAATGCTGTGTCATTATTTTGCGATCTGGACACTCCAAACAAGTATCTCAGCAGTTCTCATCACCATCCTTTATCCCTGGAGTTTATCCTATCGCCTTTCACAGCCGAGAACTACTGCCCAAGGGGAGTGGAAGCCAAGCCGGACAAGCTGTGCTGCCTTTGTGCTGGGACTTGCTGTGCTGATCCCAGTGGGAAATTACAGGCTCTCCTCCATCCAGAGGTGCCAGGTGCCTGGCTGCATATCCCGCCGGCAGTGATGAAGGACTTGAGGCCACTTATACTCTTGTCTGAAGCAGAAATGTGGCAAAATCTTAGCTCTGGATGGAGTGAGCCAGAGCTGTGGCTGGTGGAAATGAGGAACATTCCCCCCACCAGCCTCAGCCCTGCTCTCCAAGAGCATCCTTCAAGTGAGCAACCAGGGCCACCAAGCCTTTGCTGTCCTCCCGTCACCATTCTTGGCTCAGATCTGCCTGTACATACCAAACCCCACTGCTGAGGTTACACAACTATTTCCATTAGAAGCCATAATTAAGGTCAAAAACTATTTCTATTATAACCCTGCTTTTCTTGCTCAGAGCTTCTTGAAAATTTCTCCTTTTGCTCTAATTTTTTCCATGCCCTGAGCCCAGAAGCAAATTGGGAGTTAATGTTTAAATTAAGCCTATTGAAGAGCATCTGAGAGATGTGAGGAGCACGCTGTCCTGCTCCTGTCACCGCTCCGGAAAGAGCCTGCATCCCCAACCCAGCACCAAGTCCTGCTCTGGAGCGGGTGCTTTGCTAGATCTGAGCGGAGGAGAAAGCTGATTAATATTAAGCTGATTAATATGGGACCATTGTTTAGAGATACCCCACAGAGTATTTAGATTAATTCCACGCTAGCACCGCGGTGTGACCCCGCACACCGTGACCGCGTGCGAATATTAGCATAGCCTGAATATTAAAACCATTTCAAAATAATGAAATCTTGGCCACAGCCAAGATCAGAGCAGCAGCGGTGGACCGACCAAGTCCCCTGCCCATGCCAGGAGCTGACGTCTTTGCTCAGCCCAGTTAACCATCCACTGCCCACGGGTCAACCAGCACAGAAACAGTTTGGTCTCGAAGCAGCCGCAAGGGTTTTGGTTTGGCAGATCACCCGCTGCAGGTCCTTCAGTGCTGTGGGGCAGCAGAAGAGCTGCAAGAAGGTTACTGTCATCAGGAGCAGATATTTGGGGAGATCCTATCACGTTTTCTCTCTGCAGGGACGCAGAGGATGTTGCAATTAGTGTAATTTCCTTTAGGAATCTAAGAAAACACCAGTTGTCCAAATCTGCTGGAATTCCTACTCTTCCAGAAATGCAGGTTAGCAGCAGCCAGCCAGCACCTCCAAACCACCTCTGCTTGCAGACAGAATTTGTGACTCATTAAGGCAACAAATATGAACAAGATCAATATCACCTTCTTGAATGACTCCAGGTACTATTGGCTCCGAAAAAATCATCTGATTTGAGCTGTGGGAAAGGAGAAAGGTGCTCTGGGACAAGAACACACAGGTATTCTGCTAGCACCGGGCAGAAAGGTGAAGATGAGCTGGTGTAAAGGTGTAAGGGTGTTTTTTGGAGAAGGTCTCTATTTCAAGGGTAGTTTCTTCTCGCAGAGAGGCTGCTCAGGGGTGTCAGGTTGTGTGCAGGGACGTGGTCTTGTGTGCATTAATCGCTGCCGTCTGCTCGCCATACGGGCTGCTGTGGCTGGCCCCGGTGGGGAGAGGAATGCTTTTGTTAGCCCAGCACACTTGGCAGAGGGGGGGGAATCGCTGGAAAGCAAAGCGGACGCCTAGACGAGCCACATCCTTTCTTTATAATTAAAGCGAGACCCAGAAATCCAAGCTGTTATCTGCCTGCCCACACAGGGGTGAGATGCTGCCCTCGGTTGTCACCAAGCCGGGGTCCGAGCCGACCTGTGGGCTTGCTGCCCAGAGAACTGCTGTGGCCATGGGCCAGGGCTGCTGGGGAGTCCCCGGCCCCCATCACCAGCTGGTTTAATTTACAGGTAACTGGTCTCTCCAACGCAGGAGAGTGGCTGCAGGGCCGAGAGAGACCTCAGCCCGTCAGAGATCAATACTGACAAGCTCTCCCCTTTTTCCTCCCAAGACTTTGGATGCCAGGTCACCTTCAGCTGGGAGAAAGCTGTGGGTTTTGGCAGCGTATCCTGGAATACGGGGCATGAGGCTGGACACTCACATGCTGCCTCGTCACCTCCCACCGCAGGATGATGGGGTGAACACGTGGGATGTGGCTGAGCTTCACCCTGCTGTGGATCAGCAGCAGAGGTCCTGCAGCTTGAGGGCAGCCTGGCAGCAAGTTTTCGCCCCAATTACCCAGACAGTTGTGTGCACGAGTATTAGGTGAAGAGAGGGGGGATTCAGCAGGGAGGACCCCTCTGCCCAGCATCCCAGGGGTGTCAGCACAACATCCTCCTCCCTACCAGGCCAGGACGGCTCCGTCACTGGGCTGGCGTCTCATGGCTGCTGCAGAGGAGACCAGACTTGACGGGGCCCTTCTTGTCAGATCAACGTCTAATGGCCGCACTGGGGGGAACAGCCGAGCTGGGGACGGAAAGGTGAAAGGGCAACGACTGATTCACAAACCACCCAGTCACCAGAACAAAATTCCCCTTCTAACAAGGCATGGAGCAAACAAATTATCTTTGTTGTTGGGAAATCTGTAAGCACTTATCGTTATAATTACCATCTGTGGTTTTGCCATTCAGGTAAAGCAGCAGCAGCAGCTCTGATATGGGTTAGGCTCAGCCCTGCGAGCTGCTAATCAAAACCAACCCATTTGCCTTCAGGTTGAAGATGATGTCAAACTTGATTGAATGTCCACCTTTGATGGCTTTACCTGAGACCTAACAACATCTGTGTCCTACTCACAGTAGCTCTGAAAGGCGATATGTGTGG
>NW_008613446.1:40294-45788 GCF_000691845.1 Merops nubicus | reverse complement strand
GGAGCGTCTGCCATCCGCTCCCAGAACGGAGCAACGAGCTCTGACCAAAACATCCCTGCTTCAGGAATCAATAAAATACAAATTTATTAAAAAAAAGAAAAAAAGTGTAAACAACAGAGACCAAAGCCCAAAGAGCCAGTCAGAAGATTTATATGCAGCTTAGTTCAAATTTCTGTAATCTATTTAAATTAATAGCCACGTCCCATGCTAAATTGCTTCCAGAAACCAACATCTTCCAGGTTATTTCATTCCTTGGAAGGGAAGCACAGAGGGGGACCTCGCCATGGGCTCAGCAACAGGGTGCAACTTATCTTCTGGGGGCTGGAACCCCAGTAAGGAGCCTGGACACAGCAGTGAGATGTATAGGTCCCCTTTAGCTGCTGTCCAGGCCCTCCCCGTAGAGAAACGCTCTGGGAAGCAGATGTGGGGTTGCTGTGTCCCGCTATTTGCTGCGCTCGGTTGGAGGGGCATAGGAACATCCCCCCATGCCCAGACCCCACCTGCACCGTGCCCAGCTCAGAGGGGCAGCCAGCAGCACCAGACAGCCTGGTCCCCACCAAGGAGGTTCTCCTCATCCTGCCACACACTCCAATGCTATCTGGCTTCCCAACATTTTGCATTTTAAGATCTTCCCTCCATTCCTTACGACAATACCAACATTTACCTGGAATTTAAAAAAAAAAAAAAAAAAGCAAATGCCCAAGAGCTGGGGGCACAACCCAGGCCAGGAGGATTTCAGCCAGTGTACCGATCGAGGTCCTGGAAAAGGAAAATGGCCAAATCAAGAAATTCTTGCAGCTGCTTCAAGGAGAAGCTTGAATGCCTCTGCCTCTGTGGCAGAGCTGAATTTCCCCGGGGTGCTGCAGCAATTTTCCCACTGATAATTCTTCCAAGTTGTGCAATATTTTAAGCCTCTGAAATTCCCGGGTCGCCCGTGCTGAGCGAGGAGCTTGCGTTTGCTGACTGGCAACTCTGCGGATTTATCCGAGCCCCAAACTAGGGATGCAGGGGGGAGATGAGCTTTCTCTGCACGTGCACCTTGCAGCTGCCAAGGGGACTCACATTGTGTGGTGCAAACTCTTCCATCCCAGGCAGGGAGCAAAGGGAGAGGAAAACTACACAGGAGCAAAGGAAAAGGGAGGAACGTGCTGAAACCAGGCCTGGGGAGGGCTTGGGCTCAGCAGGGGAAGGCAGACGGGGGCAAGAGGGGTGCTGCAGAAGTGCTGGGGCTGGATCATAGGATGCTCAGCCTCCTGCAGCAAGAAGGCAAGGCTATTTGTCAAATACTACCTCTTACTGGTGCTAGAAAGGAATATTTAACTCTCTGTGGGCAAAATGCCTGGTGTCAGAGTGTACACCTTGCATGAAACAGAGCAGCATCAGACTATAAAGATCGGAAACTGCACCCAGCTTCCACCCCCTGCCTGCAAACTCTTGGGAAGGAACGTGCTCACAAAAGAAACTAGAAAGGCAGAAGACGTCTCCTCCCTTTCTCTATCACACACTTGGTATCTCCACACAAAACCCCACCTGAGCAGGATTTGATTTTAGCTCATTCTCTCTACCACATTCCACCTCTGGCAGAAACCAAACCCTGAGAATGAGAGCCTCAAAAACTGAAAACAGGAAAATCTCCTGGAAACCATTACATAACCCAGCACTGTTGCGACATGTCTGAGGTATAATAAACAAGGTGCTCGACATACCAGCAATACCATTGCTCTGCCCTGCATCACTGCCACCCACTTGCAGGAGACTTTTCCTACGTGTCCCCAAACCTCTTCTGAGCTTCAAGAGCTCCTGTGTTATCCTGATCACCCAGCCCTGAGGAATCGCTGTCCTTGGAGGGAGGCAGTGGCCCTGGGAAAACGGTGGGGCATGGATTTGTTTTATAGCATAACCTGCTCATCTGGGCTGAGGTTTCACTGATACAATTTCTGTCTGCTCTTATTGCAAATGTTAAAAGGACCTTCCCTGCCCCTGGCTCCAGGGAGCACGGAGCCACACGCAGGTCCTGCAAAGCCCTACGTCCGACAGCATCCCTCTCCCTACAGCCCAGGAGCCAGCACCACGAGCACAAATCAGCTTCTCACCGAGGATGGAAGTTACCGCTCTCCCAGCACAGCTGCTCTAAATAAACCACGTCCCACAGATTATCATCTGAGGGTAGTATTTTTAACCACAGACTATTATTATTATTTATCCTTTATGGAGGCAGGCAGGTGTGGGAGGCACTTTGCACTGAGCCATGACTGTGTGAGTTATGGCCAGGGGGACCAAGGCGCCCGGTGGCACTGAGAGCTGCCGTTACTCTTCACATCAGCGATACCCGGAGATCTCCTGCAGAGAAACTCCCCAGTTTCTCCATGCTCCTCCCCAGCCTTTAACAAGCCTCTCTGTTAGGCACAGCTTCTCCTCTCACTTCTCACTGGTGGCCCTGGAAGGAGCCCTCCAGCCCCAGCTATTCCCCAGCTGTGTGGTGCTCAGCGCTGGCTACTCCCCAGGAAGGATCAGCTCCCTGGTACCCCCAGGGAACAGGCAGCTCACAGACAGCAGCCTGGCAGCTTCACAGCCCTCATTCAGGCACCGTAACCCCTGTGGATGGAGGAGGCTGCAAACACCCCGAATGAAAAGTGCACCCAGGGAGGTGGCCGCTGGCCCCCCTGAGGCTGGCTGGAGGGGGAAAGCAGCCCCCAGGCACCTCAGCTGAGGAGAAGCAGGGTAGGCAGATGCTTCAGCACCCAGCCTGCCGCTATATGATTCAGTGGGGGAAGGGAGGTTTTGGGGACGGGCTGATAGATGGATGGAGAGCGTGGTCTGGCAGCCAGCCCCATGCTGGTCAGCATCATGCTCCCTCTTCCACAGCCCCAGACACCGGCAAGTTTGTTCCTGGAAATATTTGTGAAATGTAGGCAATGCTTTTAATAACTCCCACATGACCCGCTTAAAAAAACCAAGCCCCAACAGAGTGTCAATGTTTCCCTCAAACTAATATGCTAATGCTGAGCAGAAGCGAGAGGCAGCAGAAGGTGGATTTACTGCAGAAGCATAAGGTGAAGCACCAGACTCCCTGGGTTTTGGTCTCAGCTCTGCCACAGACTCGCCGGTGCAGAGGAGACGTTTGTGTTTGCATTCCCACCATCCTGTGCCTCAGTTTCCCCAACTGAAACAGAAGGACAAGACACACCATGAAGTGTGTCCACACCCACCAAGATCTGGTGGAGAGATGTGTAAGGAAAGAGCATGTTATTGATGAGTTATCCAGGGATGTCTGCAAGCTCAAGAAAATCCCCACTGGCACCAAGGTGTCCAGGAGAAAGCCAGCCCTGTTTTGCATGGGGCCTGTGTTCAGTTGGGGTCTGGTGCCTCACAGGCAGATGGAGGCTGCAGAAAGCCACCCTGAGGGAAAATTCCTCGTGCCTTCGCCCCAGGGAACCAGAGAGAGCTGCTATTTCTGTCTCCTTTATCAGCCTGGAGAAATCACAGGAGCAGCAGTGTCCCATTCATGTTTCCCCAGCCACATCACTGGTGTTTTTCCCTCAGCAGCCCCGGCAGGATTGCCTCTGCCTGGCACCTTCCTGACCCACAGAGCATCCCTGCCTGCTCTGAAGGACCAGAGCAGGGAGGCGCAGGGGCTGGAGGACATGCAGCCGAGGTCACCCCAAAGGGCTTGGCCCCTCTTGTAGACATTTGCTCCACTGAGCAACCCAGGGGATAAGGTCCAGTCCATAAAGAAGCCTCTCCAGGGAGCAATCACAGAAAGCCTTGTATACTCTGAAAGACCCCCAACATGCCAAAGAGCATCTCTCCACTCAGCTCAGCCTCTGACACTGGGTGTTAAAAACCTCACACTGCAAACACCCCCATCCCCTTTCCCCTCACCCCAAGTCCTTTCACACTTCTCCTTCCACACCGGCATGAGCCACTTCACCCTGTTTGATAAAAGCATCTGGAAGATTGGTTGGTGCAGCCAACAGCTCTGGGATGGAGCAAGATGAGATGGACTCACATCTCTCATAGGGGTGGATTCCCAGCTTCTCCAGGGTTATGACTGTGCTGCCCTGGGATGGTGCAGTTGCACCCTGCTACGATGGCTTTCACCAGCCCAGGGAGCATTTATTGTGGATAACGTGATGCTTCTGCCAGCCTCCCAGGCCCTACGATCTGGACAGCTGACAGCTTAGGAATGCCAATACCTTGCTATCTCCAGTATTTTGGTTCTGGGAAGCATACACATCTGATGTGGAGTCATTAATACCTAATAAATGCAACCCCACTGCAGAGCTTTGACAACTAGTGTTTCAGAAAAGAATGACTCTTCGGAACAGATTTCAAACCCCAGCCAAATTTTTCCTGTCAGCTGTCAGAAACAGGGATTTTAGGAGGTTTCACCACCTCACAAGACTTCAGAGGTGCCTTCACCAAAAGGTCATCCACTTTCAAACCTCTACAAAGGCACAAGCAAATCCTCCAGGGAGCAGAGAGCATGGCCAGGATGGTGGTGGCATGATGGTAGGTGGGTGGGCTCAGTTGTCGGGGGGGGAGGGGGTGTCACCCCACAGCCCTCCAGGGGGTCCAGTGGCCTTGCAAAAAGGGTCTTACAGCACTAACCCAAAAGGCTAGCACTAGCCACCTGCCTGGGGATCTGCTGGGGTTGTGCATGGGATGCTGCTGCAGGGTTGGATTTTTATTCCTTGGTTGTTGGTTGTTTTATTTTAATTCCAGAGACCTGGTTTCAGTCTGTGGGCTGACACAGGTTTTTGGGGCAGACATGAGGCAGTGCAGCTCTTCCTGCATCAGCTCACACCTGCTCCGCAAAGCTGCTCTCCATCCAACACACACAGCCTGTTTGCAAGCTAGCCCTATGTTTGCGTAACCTCGGGTTTTTCTGGCCGGAAACCAGGCTTTGGGGAGGATTTCTCAGGCTTTCAAAACCCTTCGTGGTGCTGGGGCCGTAAGTACGTGTGCTCTAACCCCCCAATGTGACGGGCAGGGGGAAGGAGCGGCGGCCGCGGGAGGGGAAGAGAGGTCTGTCCAAGCTGCGAAACCAGGCTTTTTGGGATCACACCTCGCCTTTTTTCCCTCCCTGGAGATATTTCCTTTCAAACATCATAAAAAGGTATTGGATATTTTTTCAAAGATGCCCAGGAGAGCGAGCAGAAGGAAAGCCAGCCTGCACCGCGGCCCTGTGGATAACTGATTGCTTTGCTCATTTTGGTCTAACCCAGAACAAATATGTTTCATTTTTCCAAAGAGCTGGTAAAAAAATACAGTCCCCTTATTTCTAGTTTACTTAGAGGTTTGTTTTTTATTTTTTTTTATTTTTTTTTATTTTTTTTCCCTTTTATTCCCCTTTTAATGAAGGGCAATTTTCAGGACAAAAAGCCAAAACAGAGAATTGAAAAATCACTTCTTATGGTTTTCTCATTCTTGTCAATACAATTTGCACTGCTCAGCCTGATTTCCCAAAGCATTTCAGTCACCTTGAAACACC
>NW_008613446.1:39696-40272 GCF_000691845.1 Merops nubicus | reverse complement strand
CCCCCCTCCAGCCGGACCCTGACGCAGGCCCAGCACCGGCCCCTCCGGCGCAGGCTGGCAGCTCGGCACTCTGTGCCGGGGCGGCGCTGCGTGATCGGCTCCACGCCGTGTCCCTGGCGAAAGACGCTTCAGACTAAAGCCGAGATGCGGTTTGCCAAAATATTTGACAACGTGAAGTGCTGTTTGGCCGGGAGCCAGGTGCCCCAATTGAAAAGTGAAATTCGGCATGCTCCAGCCCCGGGAGCTGTTCCCACGCAGCCGGGGAGGGCGACGGCAGTGCCCAGGGATGGGGATGGGATGGGGATGGGATGGGATGGGGATGGGGTTGTGGCAGAGGACCCACCGGCTCTTCGCTTCGGCCCTGGGGAAGATGAGCATCCCTGCAGCACCTGGAGCCGTGGGAGCCAGGCTGCACCTCTCCTGCCCAGCCCACAGGGTCGGGGTGATGCTGGCACCCAAGTACCCTCTGGCAGGGCACCACGAGCTTGCCTGATACGGGCAAGTGTGGCCCCTGGCTGCAAACCCATCCTGGTCTGGCTACTGCCGGCTGCCAGGGCCCCCCCGCCCCGGACAGCC
>NW_008613446.1:17428-39665 GCF_000691845.1 Merops nubicus | reverse complement strand
CCACCGGCTCTGGCACAGCCTGCAGCTGAGACTCCAGGCTGGGCAAATGAGTCCTTGTCAGATGCCAACATTTTCACTTCACTTCCAGGGGGCTCTGGAGGGCTGTGCCAGGCTGTCAAATGGTCCTGGCACCACACTGTTGGTTGGTCCCTGTTTGGGAGCTGCGAGTCAGTCGTATGCCCTCCTTGCTGTGGCTTTCACAGGACATCCGCCTGCTAAAACTAGTGGCTCGGATGAGGAGTGGAGCATGTGGGCAATGAGACTGCCATGGGGCAAGAAAACCCCCTCAAATTGCTAAAAAAGCATGTTGAAACCCCCATGGCAGCAAGGCAGGAAGAAGGCCAAGACACAGCCACACCGCTGCTTTCATTTTAAGTTGGTCAGGATTTAACATCGTGTAGATCTGTCGCATGGACCTCATCTTTCTCCCTGCACCATAAAGTGCTGAGCACACATCAGGGTGCTGTAAAACTAACTCATAATAAAAAATAAAGTCTTCCAGGATGAAAGACTAACCCATTATCTGCAGCCCAGGGAGAGGTGTGACATAGGTAAGCAATATATTTGGGAGGCATCTCTGCCTTACCCACACTTTCTCCTCCTGCCCTTGCTGTCTAAGGTGTTTGGGACAGCTTGGGTGCTCGTCCACCTCTGCCCAGGCTGTTGTCCCTCTGTTACACCCCTTGCAGGATGCCCAGAGCTGCAGCGGCTGCTTGGAGAGATGCTGCCATTGCCCTCCCACTCTCCCCCCAACCTCCACTCCCGGGCTGCCCAGGGTGTTTTCGTCTGCAACCCAAATAATCCAGCCTTCATTTGCATCACTTCGCCTTTGCACCAGAAAGAGAACAACAAAATTAAAGAGCAAAGCACTGCAGTAAATACAAATCTAAGAGTGGTGAGCAGCATCCCCGGCAGCAGCAACACATGTCCAAGAATTCCAAATCCCAGCACAGAAAGACGGTGCTTTTGGAAAGAGGTAGCAGAAAAGAGGAAACCCTTCTCTGAGATCCCTGAAGCATAAATCCTTGATTTGAGCTATGAAGTAAAGCATTAAGATGGAAAAAAAAGCCCAACCCTTTGCCAGTATGCTGATGTTCATGAAAAGAATAAATATCTGGAAGGAGAGTGGCTGTTATTGCTGGAATAACACAATCACAAAGGAACACACCACAAATAATTACACTGGAACTAAGAGGGATGGACGCTTGCTCTGTACGCAATTAGGCACAGCTCTGAGTCAGAGAAACATTTTTCTAGAAACACTGTGCTTCTCTGTAGCACAGAAACCATCTGCTGGACAGCAGGATAAAGTTTAAAAAATAATGAAAAGAAAAGAAGGAAGAGAAATCTGCAGTATCATAGCAGAAATCACAGATCAATGTGCTTGCCCTAAGAAATGAACAGATACAAATCAGGCCTTGGCAGCTGAAGGAATCTCCCAAACAAAGCAGAAACAGCTCAAAAGGGAAGGAACAAAACCGAGAGGGAGAGGAAGGGAAGAGGGAGAGGGCTCCGGAGCAGACACCATCAATCTACACATGTGGAGAAGGAGTCAGCAGCGGTACCTGCCTCCCGACCAGCAAAGGCTGCACATGTAAAGAGGGAGGACAAACAGCTCTGAGAAAATACAGACGATTTGCTTCCAAGGGCTTTTTCTTGCCAAAATTTACAGGCCCGCAGTTCTCAGTTAATAGATGGAGCTCCCCTTAGAGCTTCTAATGGAAGAGGCTGAAATGAAAACCACCCGCTCCCTGATGGGGGGGGGGTCAGATCCAACAACAGCCTGTGTGAATGTGTTCTGCATCATCTCTGCCGGGACAGACCCCTGGACACCTCATCACACGCCCTGAGATAACGAGCTATGTGGAAGTGGGAATGTGGATTTTTAAATTAAAAAAGAAGAAGAAACTGCCTAGCACAAAAGGATCATCACCAGAAGAGCACAGAGGAAATTCCAGCCTCTCGGCATGCCCCAGGCGTGCGAAGGTTTGCCTCTTCCCCCCGGGACATCTCTTGCCCGACCACTGGTGAATCCCATCACATTTCTGTGCCTCATCTGCCTGCAGGGTGGAGAAGATAAATCCATTAAATCTGTGCAGGTCGGGCTATGCAGGGGGCTGCCTTGCCGCAACATGGAGTGGCGCACACTGCAATTCACCTGAGGTTTTACCCTTCCAGCTCCACTCCCCAGCAAAGAGGTTTCACTGACTGTATTAAAAGAAGGGAGGAGAAACACGGAAGTAAATCTGTTGGCACCGAGAGCTGCTCACATTTCACTACGGTTCCCATTGAAACAGGGCTGGGAGGACACATCACGTCCCCATCAGGCACACTCACTGGGTTCCCGAAGGCACCTTCCTTGGGGAGTCGCTGTGCCGGGTGGGCAAGGGGACTTGGGGACAGCGGCCAGCGAGCACCATGCTTGCCACTGCTCATCACAACCTGGCCGTCTGGAAGAGGCACCCAAAGCCAGTGCCTGGCCAACAGCTACCCCAAACATGCCGTAATCAACAACTGCCCAGACAGAGACACGCTCCCAGACTTGCACAGGCTGGCTGGCAGCAAACAACCTGATGGTACAAAGAGGGACCCCAACAGCTATTAAACACAACAGGCAGTAAACTCCTCCATCGGTATTCTGGACACACAACCTAACTCTCACCATAAATCACTCCCGATAACACAACCTTTGCAGAACTGGCGAGGTGTCATGCAGCTCCGTGGGCAACGTTAAATGCAAACTGTTTAATTAACGGGATTACATATTTGTAGTTCATCTGCATATGCCCCGCGTTGTCAGCCTGTTCTCAAACATCCGAGGGAGGATGTGATGGAGCCCCGAGGCATCGATGGATACCGAGCAGGGCACCGATGAGTGCAAAGTGGTGATTGAAAAGCCAGGAAACACGGAGGAGCAGGAGACTGGATGCAGAACAGAGCCCAACTGGTCCATCAGGCTGCAACACCAGCTTAAAAAGCCTGCAAATAGGGTGTGAAGGGACTGATCCTGCCCCTTGCATGCTCCACATCTGCACATTCAGACCCTTGTGGCCCGTCTTCTCTCACCTGGTACACGATGGGCAGAGGAGCTGGAGGGGGGAAGGGGACCAGGACAGAGCAACCTCACGCTTGGCTCACAGGGGACAAGGTGGCTACAGAGGCGATTTATTTGCCAGGCCAAAGGCAGGTGAGCTCCCATTGAAATGGGAACAACATGCAGCATGGTGCCACGAGGAAGCCCGAGCGTAACCCAGGAGCCAAACCAGCCTGCAGGACCCAAGGGCACACGGTGCACATGCGACCATGTATACGGTATGGCGCGTGCATATTTAATGTATTTGCTTGCCAGATGGAATAACTTTGTTAACAGACTATTTAAATTCCTGAGGGGGTACCTGTAACTATTAGAAATTGATTTTATGAGCCTGTTATACAAACATTACTCTTCAAGGTCTGAAGCATATTGAAATTCTTCCTGTTCTCTTTCAAACAGATGGTGCTAGGAATTTTTCTGAACCTACTCGTATCCATAAATACTACCCGCCAATGCCTCCTGCAAGACAGAAATGATCCTAATTAGAACGGTGAGCCCTCACCATCTTTTCTTCATCACACTGTTACTATAAAAATACTCCAGAATAGGATGTTTTTGGCAAACCACTCCTCAGGCGAGTGACTGTGAGTATTCCTCTATGTTTATCATGCTTAGACATAATAAAAAGGGCTTTGGTGCTGTTCACAAGCCCTGGAAATAAGGCAGAATGAATGCATGGGATGGCAGCAGGAGCAGGCGATGTCATCCTGGGCTGGGGGTAAGGAAGGGTTAGAGCTGAGCAGGGATGGGGATGTGATACCAGAAGGATCATACTTCCAACCCCAGGTTCAGTAACACACCCAGGTCTTCAGAGCATAGCAAATTGCAGAGAAAATAATGTGGAAGCAGGAAAAAAAAATCCTCTACAACAAATTAAAGGGCTGGGGGTGTTTGATTTCTGAGGAAAAATTAAAAGAGCTCAATCTGTCAGGCTTGACTAGGCACCAGCGAGGAGCAGGCGTCGAGGTGGAGGAGCTTGATGCAGAGCCCCAAGTGCTGAGGGAATTCACACACCTCCAGGAGCTTCCTCCCAGGGCATTCTAAGAAGGAGAGAAAGATCAGAGGCAGGTTAGCAGTGTAAATACAGCTCTGAGCTCCTTGGGGTACCACCCACTTGTGTCTGTGGCTGGCTTGGTGGGTGTTCAACCAGAAATGAAATTTTGCTCACTGAGAGATCTTTCAAAGCCCGCAACAGATTCATTTAATGTAGCAGCCAGATTTGTTGCAGGATGAAATTAATTTTGTTCTGGGTAGAAGTGGAGGTAGTTGAGAGAGACAAGGGCTCCTATTCAGGGGAGAGAAACAATAGGCGGTGTGATAAGATGCCCAGCCTTGCAGTGTGAATAGCAAACTCTGCAGCTCAGATAGGCCACCGGATATTTTTTTTACTATACTGCCATTCATGAACAACCCCGAGCTCAAATACGGTCATAAAGAGCATTCACTGAATGGAAAAAAATCATTAAATATTGCGGTCTCTTCCTGGACAACTCAGTAACAGAAAGTGCCAGCTACATTTGTTGAATAAATTGCTTGCAGGGAATAGTTTTCACTAGCTCTAAATGGGATGAAATTAAGCGTAGGGGAATGAATGCCAAGTACCACAAAACTGTTCCTGGGTGTGAGAGGTACAAGGCGGGGAGCAGCCTCTCCAGGCAGACCTCAACAAAGAGCTGTGTCCAGGTGCCCTGGTCCCCAGCTCTTTGGGGCACCCCGCAGATTTGGGGCTGCTTCCAGGCACTTCCAGTTCTCATCAGCAGAGGGCAGGGGCTGGCCACAGAGCCAGGGACTTGGGCCACCAAGCTGGGCAAGTGGGTAGGAGACTTTGGGGGTCCCCTGGGTGCTCCACAACAGCCCGGCAGCAGGTTTTGCCAAGTACCTCCTTGGCAGTCACAGACAAGTGTGGAGACTGCAGCGGATTGCTTGGATTTTGGAAGACTGCGGATCTCATGCACAGGGAAAGGTGCAGAGCTTGCAGGAATAATTTTACCCTTATTCCTCTTTTGACTGCCCAAACAAATCCCAATGTTTTCCCTGTTCCCAGCCTGCAGCAGCCATCCCCAGGCTCCATTCTCGGTGCTGTGCCCGAGCCCATTCCCTGCCCTGAGCCCAAGCATCACCCAGGGAAGCACCACAGCACAGAAAGCAGGCCTGACACCAGCAAGGGATGAAACTTTCCAACCAGTAATTTCCTAGCTCTTCAGGAAAGGGAAGAGAAAAGGGTCTTACTAAGGAAAAGAGGATAAAAGCAAAAATCCCCAAACAATCTGCTCATTCTATCTGCTGCCTTGTTTGGTCGGCTCACAGCAGGAGCTGTCGCAGGCTAAAGGATGGCGCCCAGTAAGTGGACACTAGAAGGATATTTTACAAGCTCCATCCTCCATGGAGGAGGCAGCAGCTTTTTGCCTTTAACAGCCACTAAGGTGCAGAGCAGCGCAGGGCAGGATGCCTGCAGAGCCCCCAGCATGCTGAGCATGGTAGCCCCACCCAGAGGTTCTCCAGCCTGTGCCCATGCCATTCACAGCTGGACCTCAGTTCCATCAGCACCTCCGGGACAGGATCACGTTGCGATACCTACAGGGATTCCCTGTGGCTTAAGCCCCTGGGTGAAAGGCATCTGTGCAGCTCGCAGGGAGCAACCTGGTGAACAGAAGATCCTGCTGTGCCCCTGGGGCGATGGTGCGGAGCAAATTGCCATAGACAGCAGACTGTAATGTAACCCAGCAGCAGCACAGAAAGGCAGCTTCGTTCCTGGCTGAATGCACAAACTCACTGTGCCATGGAGCAGGGAGGTGACAAACCCTCACCAGGCAGTCCGAGGCTGAAACAGAGGTCCAGGCAATCCCTGCTAGAGAGGGAGGCTCAAGAGGGGACCAGGAAAATCAGTCCTAACTTTCTCAAGATCTGAGGACAAGAGGAACACAGATGCACTGGCCTGGGGACTGGGAGTCTCTTTGGAAACAGCTGGAGGAGGTTGGGTATGGATGAGGGTCAGAGGACCTTGGGATGAGAGCTCACCTTCAGCCATTGGGGTCTTTTTGACCAGACACAGGTCCTGGCTGCCTCCTGGGACCACAGACTATCTAGAGGGACCAACACAGCCCCACTAGCCAAAGCAATGAACTGGACTGCTAGAGAGTTTCAAAGAGTGTCTCAGACGTCCCTGACCTAAGGACTTCAGTGGCTTCACATCCAAGAAGCAATTCCCTTTCCAAAACCAATCCACCAGCAGCCTCATCAGGCCCTGCTGCCACAATAAGATAAAAATTGAGCCAAAACCGTGAGTCTTGCTGCTTACCCCCAAATCGTCCTTCTTGCTTGGATGGGACAAGACCTCACAGCAGGAGGTTCCTACCTGCAGCCACCTTCAGATGCATCTGAACCAGGATTGCCCCACAGCTAGGGGACACCAGTGGGAGGTGCTGTGCAAACCCAGGGTAAAAGCGCAGCTCTGGGCCCCAAAACACCTCTCAGGAACTGGGACGGCTGGCAAGGGACATGCTGTCACAGAGCTGAGAAGAGCACCCAGGTGCTTTCTCATCAGGACTGTAGCACAGGAAAGTGAGCACTGAGCCTTTCCATCACATTGCTACAGCAATTACAGAATCAGCCAAACACTTAAAGAGGCTGGAGGGTTTGATTTAAATAAATAATAATAATTTAGCTTCCAAATTGCTCCCACACTGAGGTGCTCCAGGCTCTGTGCAATGCAATAAAAGCCATCTCTAAAAAAACCCACAACAACAAAAAGCACACTAAAGCGTTATCAGAAAAACACCACTCATTAAAACAAACAATTAAAACAAATTAGAAGGGCTCTACTGACACGGAGGGGGAGGAAGAGCATCCAAACGAGAAAAAATGCCTGGTAATTTTTAGTTACTGATAAGTAAAATAATGGTCTCATTTAGTACTGATTACTTAGAATTATTTAATTTTACCTCAAATTATTCAATTTTTGGTTGAAGTTACCTAGTAATTTTTAATTACCGATACATAATGCAATGACAAATGACTCTTATTTACCTCTGTCTGCACAGAAGCGTGCAAGAAATCAATAGGCATTTCTGGCAAATTATTAAGCGACTTGATGAAATGATAGGAACGTTTTCACATTAGTGGGAATTGCCAAGCCTCGGGGCCAGCCACAGGCTGAGGGAGGGGAAGCCCGAGCAGCTCTAAGGCAGGGAGGGAGACCCGGAGCAGGGGCTCGGAGAGGCAGCTTTTGGGAAGAAGTGGGGTCAGGGCTGGGAAGAGGCAAACCCATCCCGCTGCACTCGGTCCATTTTTAGCAGAGCAAGCTCAGCCACAGACTCCTGGCTGCCTCCTTGATTTTTTTTTTTTTTTTTTTCTCCTAATGGAAACAACCTGCAGGACTGAAAATATTTGCAAACTGCTCAGGTCAAAAGAGGGAGCAGCATTAACAACAGGGGCGGAGGGGAGGCTCTTCCAGGGCAGCGTCATGCTGTGCCCCTTTCCCACTGTCTCTAAGGATGTTTTCTTTTTCTTGGGCACACCTCCTATCCTCTTATTTTATCCACAAGCAAGAGCATTCCCTGGGTATTTGTCCCACATGGACCAGCTTTATTAAAGAAATGAGAGTAGAAATGGTCCAAGGAAGAGGACCTGGCTCTGTCCTAAACCTGTGTGCAGCTCTAAATGGCCAAAATTCACCTCACAACACCTACTAAAGAGCTCACGCTTCGTGTCAGAGCCAGCACTGCTCAGGCAACATGGTGAAGCAGGATTAGAGCTCAAAATGATCTTGATAAATCAGAGATAGAGCCAGGAAAGACAGGAGGGTGTTCACCAAGACAAGTGAAAGGTTCAGTGAGCAAATACGTGGCAGGGGGAAGAAACCTAAATAAATATGGGAAGAGGCTGGCTGGCAAGGTAGCTGCTCTGCAGAAAAGAGTTGGGCATGTCATGGATTGCAGGCTGAATGTGAGGCAGGAGTGTTGTACTGCAGCAAAAAAAATGTAAAAAGATTAAAAAAGGAGCATTGTTGGGAGAGAGGAAAAAAAGCATCTTATCTCCAGTGCTCTCCCCCGCCTTGCCTGTGAATATGGCCCATTTTGGGTGCTGCTGTGTAACAGAGCTGGGAAATAAACAGTGAGAGTGTGGGCAAGGACAGCGAGACCTGCCAGAGGTCTGCAAAGCCATTCAGGGCAGCTGCCTGGTCAGGGTGGGCTCAGGGAAGGAGGCAGAGGTGGCTACCCCAGCTCCTCAGGTGGAAAGATTCTGCAGGGAGGGCCCCATCTATACCCAACCAAGAAACACCAGGCTGAAGGTGCAGGGAGGAGAAACTCAGTTTGGATGCAACATTCTCAGCTGCCGAGCCCATCGGAGTCCCACGTCCATCCTGGATGGGCTGAGGAACCTCCAGCAAACGCAGCTGGGGCCAAGCTGCCTCGGTGCTGGCTGGAGCCCTGGCAGGTGGCTGGGCAGGGGGTGGGCTGCGTTCTCCTTTGCCATCCCACGGTCACATCCAGATCCATCTCGCCCTGCCCAGCACCACTAAAACAGCATGGCTGCTGAAGCATCTCCAGCAGTCACTCCTATGATATTTTCTTTTTTTTTTTTTTTAATGAAAGAAATAGCCATGAAACACACGATAAAAATCTGCAGCTCTCCCCGGCAGCTTGTGGATAGAGTCCCATGACTGTTCGTATTGGAAATTCAATTCCAATCAGTGTATTGGCAGGAAGGGATTAGGGTTGGTGCCAAAATGCGTTCATCCCAGCCAGTGCTATCCTGAGCCTCTGCGTGCTCCACCAGCTACCCTAGTACCTGCTGAGGGCCCATCTCAGCAGCCAGCTGCTGGAACAGCTCTGTCTGGGGCTCAGCTTGTGCCAGCACCCTGTGATGTGCCCCATGGAGGGTGCAGGCACATTCCTCAGTGATGCCTCCACATGCCCAGGCTCTGCCTGCCTCCCTCCTTCCCTGAAATGCTCCCATGCTTGGCTGCCCAGGAGGTCAGTGAGCTCCGAGGTGGCTGCTCTGTTCCTCTGCTGCACAAGCAACAGGGTCTGGAGAGTAAAACCTTCAATGCTCCCTCCAACACTTCCCTCTCCCGCTGCCTTCTGCAAGGAGCATTCCCTGTATCAAGATCCGCACAGACCATCCAGCACGCAGTAACCCAGATTTCACACACAGGGGAGGTCTCCAGGACCTCTCCCAGCACCTCTGGGGCACTCTCCCATCAAGTCTCCCAGTGGCAACCAAGCTGCTCAAGACATCCGAGCTCAGAGCTCGGTGTTCAGCAGTGCCTGGGGCACCAGACTGCCCTTGGGCATGTGACGGCAGGGCCAGGGCGCACTGCGCTGGGCTAAGCAATACAGCAGCGTGTGTCTCCTCGGGTCCAGGTGCCTCACTGTAAACGAGATGTTGGAAAAAGAGTCAGGAGTGGAAGATTTCAAGCCATTGGGGTTTTAAGGAGCCTGGAGATAAAGCTGGATAAAAATGAGTAAGGTAGAGGCATTACCCACAGGGCCTTATCTGATCTGGCATCCAAACCTGCTATTGCCTCCACTTCCCTATCTAGAGGAGTTTTTTTAATGCGCACAGCTACAAATCACCTCCTTCCAGTTTAAGTGTCAAATTAAATCAAGAAAAATGTTCCCCTGTTCCACATTTCCTTTGGTCCTTGGCTAAGCCCTGCAGCCCTTTCCCAAACTTCCACCTCCCACAACCTGGCACAACCTCAAGCCTTTGCCTTGAGAGACATCTTCAGCCTGAACTTCCCATCCCTCTGGCATGGAGAGCTGCTCCACCGCCAACCCCTCCGTTCAGCAAGAAAGTTGCTGGAGACTTTTTGCAAAAGGAAGTTTTCTATCAAGCTCTTCCAGACACCAGTTTTAAGCCTATTACCAGAAAATATCAGGGAAAACTGGAGCTTGTCTTGGCATCCAGCACACTCTGCGTCAGGGATGGACACTTGTGGATGCAACAGAGAAAGCTATACCAGGATAGATGAGTAAATCCACAGAGAGAAAGCTAAAAAATGATAAGAAACTCATTTTTACACCAACATATGATTAATGTGTGGAACTCACTGCCGTGGGATACAACGAGGCAGAGAGTTTTGTAAGATTTTAAAGAAGATCTGACATTTATGCGGCTAATAGAAGTTTCTGTAGCTCCATGAGTCAAGGTAGATAAAAGGAAGATGCCTGGAGGGGAGATAAGGCCATGTGCTTCGGAGCATAAGCTAATGACTAATAGCAAAAGACAAAGAAGAAAGCACCCCTGGGAGGCTGGGTTTTTCCTGTGTACCAGGTGTTTGCTTGTACCTTCTCTGAAGGTCCTGGCACATGTTACTGCAAGATCGGATACGCGACAAGCTGCATCCCAGGCTTGCCTCAGGACAGCAACTCCCCTGCTCCTAAATTTCTACATTTGGTTTTGGTTTTAAATTAGACCCAGGTCTCTTAAAGCCCTGAGAAGCCTCTGTCATTAATCCTCCTGACACACAACCTGGCCACATGCACTGGAAATCGTTGCTCAGGGATTGGCAGGGCTCCAGGCAGAGGTGACCAAGCGCTGACTCACAGGGGCTCCAGGGATGCTGACACCACAGGTGGGCACCAAGGATGCCAGCTTGGCTGTGCCCCCTCCAGCCTCCCATGGCACAGAAAGATTTTGTCTGAGCAAGCGCGTGGTGCTGCGTGGACTCTTCCAGTGGCTGGAAGGACATGGGTGATGCTGGCAGGACTGATTTGTGCACCTCCGCTTTGGCTGGACCTCATCTGCACAGCAGCAATCACAGACCCCCGTGTACTCAACCTCATTTTGGTGGTGGCTGCAAAGCACAAGGCCAGCGTGCCACAGTTCAGGAGACACAGCAGCAACACATGAGCTTCTCCTCTCTACCAAAGTTAGGAAAGATATCCCCTATCCTAGGCCGGAGCCAAACCATAGGCGCAACCATGCAAAGACTCTCCTGCTGGGTAGGGTGGCGCTGGAGCTTTGTGTGATTTCCCAGCCACGTGCTCCTGTGTCCCACCACCGTGTCCTCCCACCCACCACACATCTACCTCCTGCTTCTGCTGGGTGTGCTGCTTCCCACCCTCTCCTTGGAAGTCCCTTGCATCTCAGTATAGATGCCTGGAGCCGCTGCTGGCCACCTGCTGGCTCGTGCCTCCTGCCTTGGTCCAACATCTCTCACCTCCACTGTTTGCAAGATCTCAGTATAACCATCCCCCAATTTGTCTGTGGGCTCCCTCCTGCCTCCTGGCACACAGAGCTCTTTTTGTACAGCTGCTGTCCTCCAAGACACATATGTTTAGGTCCTAAGACCCATGCTCTTCCCCTCTCTCCCTGCATCTAACCACCATCCCAACACATAGCTCTTTGGACAATTAACACTCTCCAGGGGCCTTACCTTGAGGTTTGGGAGGGCTCAAATGCTCCTTTTCTCCAGACATCGGCTTGCATGCAAAAGTGGAGCCCACCTCTGGGACCAGCCCACGGCTGGCTGCCTGGCCCAGATCTCCAGAAGGCAAGGGTGCTCTGCCTGCATGGCACCCTGGTGCTGCTGGCCACAGGGTAGGTCCCTCAGCTGCAAGGTGAACAAGGAAATGAGAGCACTGGAGGATGCTGATTTCGTATTTTTTTGCTTTTTAGCTTGTAAATTGCTCCCCTCCAGGCTTATTGCTTTCTAAAAGCACCAAAGTCATTGTGTTGCTCCAAGCTGAGTTATAAAAGACCTACAGGGCCTTTCCTTTTCCACCCCAAAATGCTCATTGCTGAGCTTCCTGGCTGGCAGATCTCCTCCCAGCTCCACTCATCACTCCTACAGCTCCTCAAAAACACCTGTGGAGGGTCTAAGCTTTGGCCCCACACAGATCTTTACACATCCCACCCCAGCTGCACCAAGGCTTTGTCCTGAACCTGACCCTTCCCCATGGCAAAGCTGCCAGAGCCTCTGCTGGCCTCATCACGCCTGCCTGGCCATGCTCCTGCATGCCCCTCTTCACCTCTCTCTAAAACCCCCTGCTGCCAAGTGTTTTCGCTCAGACCCACCCCATGTTCCTTGCCTGCCCTCACTGGAAGCCACAGCCACCTCTCCACCCCATTTTTCCACTGTAGTGGGTTAAACTCCCATCTCCCTCCAACCCCACATCCAAGGCTGGGTTTTTGCCCCATGAGCACAGCTCCTCTCCTCCTGCCCAGCTCCATCGACCCAGCCACAGTCCCCTCCGGCTGCAGCCCCCTCCCTTAGCACCCTCTCCAGGGGTGCTGCTCCCCCATTGCACATCCCCATGCACGGGCAGGGCTCATCTCCCCTGAGCCCCCTCGGGCAGGAGGCAAGTTCAGCTGCAGCACTCGCTCATCTAGACAAAAACACAACACCATGACCTCCTCCTCCTCTCTGCACTCCCCCTGTGTGCTTGTTTGTGCCTCTCCCAGCGACAGTCTGTCATTTACTGACAGCACTTCAGCCTCCCTAATTTGGGGCTGGGAGATCTCTGGGGAGAGATCGCTCTTTCTTTTAATTGCATATTTACACAGCACCCAGCAGGACTGTCAGGGAGCCCGAGCACATGCAGCCCGGTTGGGACCCCAGCTGGTACCAGCTCCAGCTCACATTTGTCTTCATGCATGAGTTGAAGAGCCACAGTCCAGCACCAAATCTACCTCACTAAGGGCTACAGGCAGAAGAAAAGGATGAGACCCGAAAATAACTCCCTCGGGACAAAGCTGCCTGCAGCCAGAGCCTTCAGGGAAATCCATTCTACCCTTTGTTGGCCTTTAAAAAGGTTCAGCTGCAGCTCGGCGGGAACGGCTCCAGCTGGGGGGGGCGGAGGGCGGGGTGCTGAGCAGCCTCTCGGCACCCCGGCAGGTCTGCAGAGAGCAGGGGGATTCACTCCATCCTGGCTGAGCAGAAAGTTCCAGCCATGGGCAGCGCTCCGGCGTGTGTTACAAAACAGCTCTCTGCTCCCCCAACCCCCTCCCTCCTCCCTTTTTTTGTTTTTCTTAAAAGGAAAATATTTGCTTCAGCCAGCATTTAGCGTCGCGCTGCGCTCCCCGCTGTCCCTGCTCTGTCGCCAGCCCCGGCTGCGTGGTGCCCATGGCCCTGCTGCCATCTTCAGGGCATGTCCCACCAGCTCCCACCCACCCGGGGCTGGGGCTGGCTCTGCGGGAGGGCGTTCCGCGCCCTGGCTCCTCCAAGACCAAAGGCTGGGGGAAAAAAGCCAGCAGGCAAGTTCTGGAGGACTTTCCACAGCGCGATCCAAGAATTAGAAAAGCTAAACAGATTTTACATATTAAGACTACAGCCCTTTAGTGCAACATTAAAGACTATTTACTTAAGAGGCTGTGGATGTTACGCTGGGAAGTTTTCCCTTCCACAGATGCTCGAAGCAGCAACGGGCAGAACTGCAACCAGCAGCTCAGAGCATTTTATTGCATCGCTGCTGCAGCCAAAAATGCTCGTTATCCTACAGAAGTGGAGGCTGGTCAGTGCTGTCACAGCGGGCAGCTGGCCCCCATGCTTCACTGCCCCACAATGACAAGCCCAGGACTCTCACCAGCAAGTTATTTCCGTATAGTTACAAATATGGTTATTTACAGAGCAAGGCCCAAGATGACACCTGGAAGAGCATCCATAAATCTTATCCTGTTGCATTATCCCACCCCAGCCTTCCCTCCCCACCCCTAAGCTTCTCTCCTCTGGGTAACCCCTGGGAAAGCTGGAGCAATTAGGGATTAACAGAGAAAAATATTTCACCTAATCAAAAACCCAGTATAATCAGAAGTGCTCATTGCGAGCCCAGAAACCTGATGGGCTTTAAAGCTTCAAATTCAGCTTCCCAACCACAGGGCTGGGAAGTTGGGAGGGTTGGGAAGTTGGGAGGAGAGTTCCTACTCCTCCTTTGGAGGGCAAAAGAGAGCTAACGCCTTCTGCTAAATCCAGATAACCTCGTTCCTCTTCCGCAGCGGATCTTTACAGTTTTTGCTGGAAAGGTGACAAATGCTGGGAAATCCAAACCTCACCTCCAGCCTGTTCTCGGGCCACCTGTACTCATGCCGGTGTGGCCAGGCTGTCCCCATGCTGTCCCCCAAGCCATCCTGTGGTTTCTTCCCATCCCAGACGGCGCTCCTGGAGCTCTATCTCCAATTCATTATGGTAATTGGGAGGAACCGGAAAGCCAGACTCTGGGTCAGCAGATTTTTGCTGGGGGGGAAAAAAAAAGGCTAGTTTGGCTCTCTGTAGACATGCTTCCCACTATGAGAAACTGTGAGAAACCCCAGTGGGCCTAAAGGGCCATTTTGCCCCAATTTTTGGATTGCTCTTCCCTGCCCAGGTCTGTACCTGCCACGGATCTGGTGATGTCTCCCAGGGTTTTCAAAGTTGCAACCACCTGAGATTGTGTTTAGATGAGTATAGCGGCTTTCATTAATGTGTGACACGTCCCCTGTGTGCCTAAAAAGCTCAGAAAGCTGAAGAAAAATTAAAAGCCATAATGTATTTTTTTTATTCTTATTGATTTTTAAGCCTATCTCATTTTGGGGACCTGGCTTGAAATTTCAGAGCGCTTGTGGGATAGTTTAAGTTCCCGAGGCCTCACAATAGGATTGTACAAAGACTTTTCCTTGTGTTTTATTTTTCAGTAACCTTGATAGCTAAACCCAATCTTGCGTAGAAGAGATTTTAATATTCAGGCTGACAGAAATAATTACTTTTCAGTATTGTGCAGTAAACCACATGATGGGGCCATGGAAACCTCCCTGTTGGTGGAGGCTGTGGGCAAGCTGGCCAGGACAGATCTCCAGCTGCCCAGCCCTGGGACTTCCCTGCTATTCCTTTTCCCTGGCTTTTATTGCACCATCCTGGACTAAACACCAAAAAAACCTGGGAGCCCCAGGATGCGTTGGCATCTCCTGATGTTCATGCACAGGGCAAAAAGTGAGCCTGGCAGCTCCACGTGCACGTCCTTGCTTGGGAAGCCATGCTTTAATCAAGGCTCTGGGATCCTTCCTTTGGCCGCCCGGGGCAGGGGGGATTTTTAACTCTAAACACATTAATGTACAAGATTGAAAGGTAATGCGTCCTCCTGGGGCTACCGAACAACGGAAAGGAGACTGGGTTTCATTTGCACAAGGCAAATAGTGGGAATTTCCCTAATCAAATAAAAAGAAAATGAAAAACTCGTTCCCTCCAAAAGTTTAATTCTCTTAATTACATTAATTGGAGAAACAGAGGAGCCTCCTTTGCACGTGTTTCTTCTCTGCAGAGGGGAGCTGCAGGAAGGGACTTCTTTTGCATGAGGGTGTGGGCTGGACCTTCATCCACTGGCAGGATGGGATGGTTATGGAGGAGGCACAGCAGGAAAGCCCTGTGGTCACCCTTGCCCCCCAAAACCACCAATAAATAATATTTCGTCCACCTGGGCTATGGCCTGAGTGACCCCTGTGCTGTTGAATGACCCATTTGTGCCTGGAGAATGTAACAGGGAGTTTCTCCGGCCGTTGCCCCCTTCAGATTTCCATCAGGTGTTGGAAGGGAGTTGAGAAGCCAGCTTGGGTTCCAGAGTGACTCACCTCGCCCACCGGCTGCTCCAAGGTGTTTTGGGAGGTGGCACATGGCCCTGGTGTGGCCTCAGGTCCTGCACTGACCCCGGCCATGGGCACCCCCTGCCAGGTGCTGCCCACCTGCATGCCTGGCCCCACCACCCCCATTAGCACGCGAGCTCGTTTAATGTGTCCAGAGGGAGAGCAGGGAGGTGACATCATGGTGAGCAGCGGTGGAGAGGGGGGAGCTGCTTCCTCCCCTCTCTGCACAGCCATGGCCCCCCAGTGGCCCCCCGGGATTCAACCCCATCAGCTTTAACCCCTTTCCTACCAGGAGGAAGCTTGCAAAACTGCCTCATCCACAGCGCTGCATATGTGTGCTGCCTGTCCACACTGCTGGCTAACTTGAGCCAAGTGGGAATGCTCATGAGATGCCCTCACCAGTGGGGACCAGTTCCCTAGTCCTTCATGATTAGAAGCAATGGTGTAAATACATCCAAAGTACCTGCAAATGTGTGTTTACCAGCCCTGCTTGGAAATCAGTGCCTTTGAGAAATATGGGAGAAAAAGGGATGTTGAAGTTGCACCTACACAAGGCTTAGGGTAGGAAGCTGCCCACTGCCCCCGCAACCTGCCCTGCCTCCCAGCTTGCTTTAAGAAAAAAATCACTAAAGCAGGAACAGGCATTGCTCTGCACTTAGGTGAAATGCCTTCTTCAAAGGGTCATAATTCAGGTTTCCCAGGGCACCCAAAGGGCCCTGGGGAGGGTCAGTGTTTGGGTGAGCTGAGGAAAACTGAGCTTGGTTGGATGGCAGCATCCCCCACTGCACGTCAGCTCCCCAGCAGTCAGCCAGAAGCCCTGTCCCCACTGACACCACAGCAGGGAAGGTGACTCTACAACGATAATTTTAATGTATAATGGGAAAAGTCTGTGTTCGTTGTATGCTCACTAAAAAAAAAAAAAACAAACAAAAAAAAAACAGAAGAAAGAAAATGGACATTACGGCCAGACCATTTGGCTGAATGCTTTCATTTGGTTAAAAAAAAAAAAGAAAAAAGGAAAAGGAAACAACCACCTTTGTAGGGAGCTCACGTCTGGAAAATTCCAGCCCAAATGACATAAGTTATGAGCAATTGAAAATTGGGATTAGAAAGGAACTGAGCACGAAACCTCAAGTACAAGCATCAGCATCCTGCCCGCGGGTCCCCATCGCCCGAGCAGGGGTCAGCGTCGGGATGGCTCCCGGGGTGCTCTCACTCCTGGGTACATCAGGGCCTGGGGAGGAGCAGAGAGGGAACCCCCTGGGTCACAGCACCCCCCTGGTGCAGGGTGCTGGTAGAGCAGGGTGGGCAGTGGGGACCCGGGCAGCTCCAGAGCCTCCCCACTGCACTGGGAGCAGCAGCAAAGAGCTGTTCTGAGGAGACAAAAATTACCCGCAGCAAAAGCCTTCACCTCAGACACCTCCTGTTCTCCGTTGCCGTCTCGGGACAGGGTTGAAGCTACAGCCCAACCTCGGGCTGCACGCAAAGCTGAACCTATTGAACGTTTGTTGTCTCACGCTGGCTTAGCTCCGCCTGGGCAGCCTCATGCCAGAAGCCTCCGAAATGAATTTACTCCTGGCTTGCCGCAGGTTGGGCTGTGCCAAGAAATGCACAGGTGCAAATTCCATCAGTGTACCTGGCACGGGGCGGCGGTGGGGGGCTCTGTGGAAGCCTTTGCATGGCTTTCACCGGGTTGCTGTTAAAGCCGCAGGAAGCCAAAGTGGCACAACTTCTGTTTCAAAGGAGCTGGGTGTCTCAGGGCTTTCCTGCGTGGTGGCACCTCCCTCCCATGAGGGCTGGGGGCACAGCGAGAGCAGGAGAGGCCTCGGTGTCCCCTCTCCTGGGGCACAGAGATGTGCCCGTCTCGTTTTGCACAGCTCTGAGTACACTGGCACCTCTGTTGGCCCTGGGTGGGACATCAGATGTCCCTTTGCCCCAGCTCTGCCCAAGCCTGTCTCAGTGCCTGAGCCTCGATGCAGCAGGGTCTTCATCTGGTCAAGGACCCGACAGGCTTGCAGCAGCTGGGATCCTACCCAGTGCAAATCAGACCCAGCAAGCAGGGAAACACTTCTTTTTCTGGGCAGGATACATCTGCTCTACCCCAGCTCCACCCCCATGATGCTCCTATCCTGGTAGCTGCTGGTGCAGGAGATGCTCCTTCTTTTGGCTGCCATCCAAATCCCTTGCTTCCTCAGTGTCCTAATCTGCTCTCTGTTTCAGCATTGTCAAGAGGAAGAAGGCAAGAGCTCACTGTGCACCTTGCAAGCCTCTGTGGAGGAATGTCACCGCACAAGCCTCCACGCTGTGAGACCACCTTGCAAGTTCCCCTGGTAGGAAGTTACACTGCGAGTCCCCATGGTGGGAGGCTGTCCCATCCTGAGCTCCAGAGCTCTAGAGATGGGTCCATGGTTTTATTCCCACTAATGCAGAGGGTGTGGCAACCCCAGTGACAACCCCCAGCTCAGCTCTCCCAGGGCCCTACAGGACAGAGTCTCCAGATCCAATGAATAAGATGGTGCCAGGGAGTGGTAAATCATTGGCACAACTTTGGGCTGGGCTGGGTAGCTCTGCTAAATGTGGCTTGGGTGTGGTGCAGGGCAGGGGGGACCCTTCCCAGTCAGTAGACTGGACATGGTCACACTGGGATGCTGCGAGAGTTTGCACCCTGGGGATGGCATGGTCCGTGCTGCTCGGCTTCAGCAGCATCTCTGGCCAAGCAGTGGCCAACAGCCAGAAAACACTCAAGTCTCTGGGTCTGATGTGCCTCAGCCAGCACCTACCTCACGGTGTAGCTGCAGAAGATGGCATGCAGGATTTCCAGCCGAGGTGGGTGTCTGTGCTGCCATCATGGCCCTTTCACAGGCATCTGGCTGCCTGTGATCCCGTGCCCCAAGGCAGGCAGACACCCACAGTAAGAGACACACTGTTCCCAGGCCCCGGAACAAGAAGAACTGAAGTTGCCCTTTGTCAAGTGAGAGTGCAAAGACCTCAGCTGGGCTGGGAGTCAATGAACCCAGCCAGAGCCTGTCTTCAATTTTATTATTATCTGCATTATTTATGGGCACTGAGACATGGCTCCAACAGTGGGATGGGACGTTGCACCACCCTGGCAAAGCTGTGCAAGCCCTTCATCAGCCCCAAGAAGCTGGCAGAGGAGGGGATCCATGGACAGCATCATCCCCCCTTAGCGATGTCTGGGAGAAAGGTGGGATCGGTGTTATTTTACTTAATTTATGACTAAATGCCCCCAGAAGAGTTTAGCCCTTATTACTGAGATATAATGGCCTATTAAGGGAGCAGCATTCCCTGGAAAGCAGCCCAGTGTCAGTGACTCCTTATTGCGATAAGAACTTAATAATCACACGTGGGGTGAGGACAGGAGGGATCCCGCAGCCTGCCCACGGATGCAGCCCTGGGGGCTCCTGCCTGCAGGGGGAAGAGGGCGGTGGAAGCCCCGCTGGGGGCTCTGCTGATTGAGGAGGAAACCCTCCTGCTTGTAAAACTGTAATTCCTTGCTAAATGCTTTGTAATGACAACAAATGTGGTATCAGAAACCTCTCATTTTCTTTTATGGTAAAGTCACGTCCTGAAGCCAAAGAAAGGAACCAGAGAAAAAATAATCGTTCCCTCTCTGCTTAAGACATGATGGTCTTCAATATCTTCACAGCTTCTTTGACGTGTTTTCCACTTTGTCCTGCGGGCAGGGTGGAGAGCTTGAGCCCTGAGTGCCTCCTACCCTGGCAATCAGTTAATTTCAAATGGAGCTCTCAGAAGAGTGGTTCCCCACCCCCATTTCTCAACACGTTGGTCCTAAGTGTGATGGTCTCATTTGCTTCTGGGTTTGTTATTGAACAGGGAACATTTTCTCAGCAAAATGTAAGACTGAGCGATAAGGACTGGGCAGGAACCGATAGAGACTTTGCAGATCGAATATGATGTTGTTTATTTGACTATGATGTATATTTAAAGGTCTCAGTTACAATTGGCCCCAGGCAATCTCTAATGAGCTGCAGCTGCCTGGACTCTCATTAGCTTTAATCACATCTTCTCAGTACATTTTTCTTGGGGTAAGACCTTGTCCTCTCTATGGTTGCACACACACTAAAACCAAGAGACATCTCACCCTAAAAGGGCAGCCAACTCAAAACAGTGGAGCAATGATAAATGATGCAAGTGCCCAGAAGAGACAAACCTTTCCTGGAAGAGTCATTGTTTATTTAAGGCAAACTAAATGTAATTTACTTTGGCACGCCTTAGAATTAGACCAGGAGGTATTTGTGTGGAGGCTCAAAATACAAGTAACAAAGTCGCCATGTGAGTTCGGCAAAGATCAATTAGCAATTTCCCTGATTTTTTGCCATTCGTCTTACTCAATGGACAGCCATCTGCCTTCCCAAGAGCCACTTTCTGAGGGAGAAAAGCTGCGAGAAAAAAGCCAGGTTTAGCCAAGACGGTGAGAGGAGCACACACAAGCCCCAGTGTTAGGCAGCACCTCCTCGCTCCCGCGCCAAGCCGGCAGGCTGCTGGCACTCCGGCACACTGCTGCCTATTGATCCTGCCCCGCTGTGCAGAGCCCTGGCCTGTTTTTTTTTTTTTTGCTCCGGGTATGTCTTCTGGTGCTCTGCCCCTACCGCCAGCAGAGGCCTTATCCGACTTCCATCTCTTCTTTGGAGAATTGAGGGAGAAGTCATTAATCATCCGAGCTGTCCCCTCCATGGGAGCACAATGGCCTTCTTTATCCCGCACTTCAACAGCCCTGACATGTACAATAACAATCAGCCATGACGTATCTGTATTGCACCAAAGAGACTTACTCAAAAGGTTCTTTTGCAACATTTTGGGTCGTAGTTAAAATATATTGGTTTATTGTAAGGCGAGCGGTACAGATCATATCGGAGATGTAAACGGGTTTCTAGGTAGCAGGGCAGCATCTCACAAACATTTTTCTCGCCGCGTTGCTAACCCAGCCAGTGGAGGTACAGCTGGCAGTTGCAGGGAAGGTGATATGTGCTTTCATAGGGTGGTTTTCCATCCTGACTGTTTTCTCAGGGAATCTTTCTGGCAGGAAAATCTGGCTGCTTCTTACCACGACGTGCAGAGCTTAGGAAATTCCTCTCCCAAAATAAGTGCTGCGCTCAACACACGAAGCGCAGTGAAGCACCATCCCAGCGATGCCAGCAGACCCTGAGAGAAATCAGATGAAAACTGTATCTCCCAGCTGAGGTCTTCAAACCAGTCCTGCAGCGAGGGATTTCTGCCCTACAGTGAAGCATTGTGGAAATTTGTCCCCAAAACTCGCAGCAGAGACAGAGAAGTCTGTAGGAGCCACTCATCAGATTTGAAGCTGAGGGAGCATTTGAACCTCATCAACAGCACCATGCATGTGCACCAAATGATTGTGGTACCCCCATGGACATGGGGAGAGGACAAGCTGCGTACCACATCCCCTGGGCATGGAGGGGACAAGGGGTCATCAGGAGAGGGGAAGGGAGACACAAAGGATAGCTAAAAAAGCAGAGAGCTACCTTTACCCTTGTTTAACCAGTTGAAAGCTGCGTTAGGAATTTCTACACCCTTCTTGAATTCCTGGGCTTGAAAATGCCACTGAACCATCAGAGGTATTTCTGGACAAGTTGCAGGAGCTCCCAAATAACCAGGGAACACTAAAAAAATAAAGAAAGGTGGGGGTGGGGGAAATAAAAACAGGAAACAGGTGGGGTTTACTTTTCCCTTCCCCCCGCCATCATTTCACTGCTTTTTGCGGGGGCAAGTTGTACCTCCAAAGCTCAGCTTAAGTAGTTTGCTAGAAAATAAAAATGCAACCCAGTTAACAAGCTCTGAGATTTAGGGAGACGCCACGCCGGGAGATACGCGAGGAGGTCACCGGGGCATTTCTCAGCTGTCTAGACCCTGTGGCTAACTGCTTTGCCCCTTCCAGCACCGATGAAACCTAAGCCCGCCATTTGCTGGCAGCCAGGCAAGCTGCTTTCACTCAGCCGCCCCGGCAGCCAGGCCTCCAGCCCACTCCTCTGGCTGCACACCCAGCCCCTGCTCCACCTGGGAGTAGCCCGCCCTTAAAAACCCGCGGTTACAGAGCGACTGTTGGGATTATTTCAGATCAACGGCCTTTCTTCAAATTACAAACTGGTTTCCATTCCCTGTATTGGACAAATGGGTCAGCAGAGCAGCGCGGGGGGAGTTGAAGCTGTCCTCAGTCCGTGTGTTCTTCCTGCAGAGCTGCTGAGCAGCTCCCGGCGCTGCCAGACACGGCATCCTGGGCACCACACAAACCGTGCCGAGCAGAGCGTGCACGTGGTGCCCTTTTGCTCTTTTTCCAGGATCCTGTATTTTTTACACATCTTTTCTGCTGGCTGCCTGCCATGGGCTTCTTAAATTATATATTTTCTTTTTCTTTTCCTTTCTTTCTACTTCATTTTCTGACATTTCTAAGAAGAAATGCAGGATGAAAAAAAGAGCAAACCCTAAAGCAGCCCATTTGCACTGCTCGCAGCACACAATGACCTGGCAAGCGCAGCGGTGCTGGTGCTGGCAGCGCCTGCTGGACCCGGTACAGACAGAGCTGCA
>NW_008613446.1:419-17372 GCF_000691845.1 Merops nubicus | reverse complement strand
CGTCCCAGCCCCTTGGCAGCTCCGGCAGCAAAAGCATCTTTTCCCTCTGACATAAACCATACTGGGATCCAACGTTGGATTCTCTCTCCTGCGTGTGACCCCTCCCCGTGGTGTGACGGGTGCCCCTGGGGCCCTTGCTGGCGGGTGCTGCGGGTGGATGCGGTGATGCCACTGGCTGTGATGTGCCGGTGGGGAGCTGAGCCAGGGGACCCGTGCCAGGGGACCCGCAGATGCTTTCTGTTTGGTCGTTTTATTTTCATGCAGTGATTTGACATGTAATTAGAATTATTAGTTATAAATTTAGCCCGTCCTCCCTCCCCTGCCTGCAAATTAGCCCTGATCTCCTCAGCGTGTTTTCATCGTTTGCAAATGTTCACTGGGGTGACTGAATTTGGGGTGGGGAGGGCTGCTCACCCCTGGCCACGTGGCATCATCCCACTGCCTTAGCCGCAGGAGGTGTTTCAAACCCAGGTATGGCGGAGCATGAGCAGCCGGCAGAGGGGAGGAAGCTGGTTTGGGCGAAGAGCCCCAGGAATGCTGGGAGTGGGTTGAAAGGACTAATTAGCTCTTTCCCCCTTCTGCTGCGAGCCTCAGACCCAAGTGCAGATATTTCAGCTGGCGGGAACTTGCACATCAACATATCCATCCCTCCAGGTTTTGCTTTCCAGCTTTTCCCCCAAAAAAGGCTCGTGCCGCTCTGCAACGTGCTCAGGCCCCAGGCTTTTTATTATTTCCAAGGTCATTTGCTCTGCATCAGGGCTGAAAAGCAGAATTGCCTTTCTTGCACTGTTTATGTCTACCAGATACACACTACTTGCTTTTTCATTTGGATTCATTTTCTATGCTGTCCTGAGAGAAAGGAGCAAAGCAATTTTCTATTTACTGCAAAATTCCAAGTGAGCAATTTTTGTGGATCTGGAGATTGTCAGGAAGAGGTTACTGGACTGTGTACATGGAGGAGGAGGAGAGCAGAAGTGATAGGAGTAGCGCATGGAGCGGGAGAGGCGATGGCTAAGGCTTTTGTAATCCCGTCGCCGTCTCAAGAAATATTTGCCTAAACACCCAAGACTGGTAACTATTACTGGATGTGTGAGTAATTCCTAGATAATTTTTTAAGTATTTGGAAAAAAACAATGCATAATGAAAACATTACGCTATTGTCGTGCTGCTGACACCGTTGGCCAGATTCTCAGCTGCTGTGAATCACGCTCTCGCCTTTGACTTGAGCAGAATTATGCCTTATTTATCCCAGCTGAGGATCAAATGCATCATCCACTGCTCGTAACCCCTTTGCTTTGCAGGTCAGAGCAAAGCTCTGCCTAAAAAGCTGGTAAATTTGGTGATGCCTGCCTGTGGCCGTGCTCTGAAATGCGGCCAAGACTGCGAAGCCCTGGTTGCAGCTGGTTGCTGTTGCTTCCAGCTTGACCCTGATGTGATGAGTTTCATGAGCATCTCCTAGGGATGGGCAAGGGCAGGCAGCCGGGTGCCAAGGCCGGGAGCCCTTGTCGGGCAGCGTGGGCAGCGGGCTAGGGGGTAAGCAAGGGGCAGCACTGCAGCCAGGGAGCTGGGAAGCCACGGGAGGGAAGGATAAACAAGGAATGGTTAACAGTTTGTGCACATAGATTAACTTCTATATGTTTTTTTAGAACTTAGAATAATTTATTGTAATTACTGTTGGCTGAGTTGTGTTTGAAGAAGGCAGTGCTGTTTAAAAGGATTTTTGAAAGGTATTGAATTGGGAAGCAATTATTTTTTTTTTTAAAATATGTTTAAGGATTATAAAAGTAATTACTGCCCTCAAGCCAGGATGTCTAATTATGTTAAACTATGGCTTAAGACAGCAAAACTTTCAGCCTCTTCCATGGGTGGCTCGTGAAGGAGCAGAGCCACGTGGCTCTTCTGGGGCAGGGCTTGGCACAAGGGTGTTGTCCTCGCAGTACCTCAGCAGTGATGCACTGGTTGGGCACAGGGGGATGAGCACAAGGCCACATGGAAGCAGGGAAAAAGAGTGGTGGGGGGAAGGGGGATATGAAATGGGAGAAAGAGGAAAATCGGGAAAGCAGTGGAAGTAAGGGACTGCAAGTAGCAAGCGGTTACCCCCACACCCCAGTCTTTGTGCACAAGCTGGCCTGACGCCCGTGGGAAGAGCTTATTCTTGCTTTGGGGAAGAGGCACACTGACCCCTCCAGGGCCTCTTCCTGCCCCCTTTTCTCTGTTTTCCTCTGGGAGCCCTTCATGAGCAGCAAGAGAAAAGTATGCGTTTATTTTTCAAGCTTGCCTTTTGACTCCAACTCCCCTCTGTTCTTCTGCCAACGTGTGAGAAACAAGTTCAGGTTTAAAAGGCAACCTGAAATGTGCATGCACGCACAAACCATTTTATTTTTATAATGCCGTGATTTATGGGCCAGCTTGGGGCAGGGCAGGATTTCATTGGTGATTTCTGAGCATTTGAAGGTTGCCCATAGTAGGAGAAGCAGCCAACATCCTACGTGCCGCCACGGGCAGGGGGAGAGGGCAGCACAGGCAGCACCAGGAGTGCTATGGACAACCTGCAGCAGCAGCACAGCAGCAGGGCAAGGCTGAATGTGGCGAGGCGAGAGCCAGGGGGAGGATATTTCAGTACTGGGGAGAAGAGGTAGAGCTGCGGGAGCTGCAGGCAAAGCTGTTTCTAAAGAGCTACTGAGATTTGGACTCAGCGTGGAGGTGGGGAACCCAGAGGGAGGTGGTTGTTCTCCTCAGCTGAGCTGGATGGAGGCTGGATATCTGTGCAGAAATTGGGTGCTGTCCTTTGCCATCCCTTCCAGCACCCAGTACTGGTAAATCACACACACCAATTTTGAGTCCATATCACCCAGATGATCATTCTGATCTCACACCTCCCCTCTCCCCTCTGGCAACAGCAAGCCAGGTGGCCATGGGCTGGGGGACACTCTTCCAGCACATCTCAAAACAGATTCACCCCATTTAACCCAAACTGTCAAATGGCATTGAGCCAGAAAAGGCTGTTCCTGGGGAAGCAGGCAGCAGAGCTGCCTGGCGGGCAGGAGGGAGGGCTGGTTGTGTCCTGCACGGTGCTGCTAGGCAGGCTGGGGGCTCAGCCCCAAGCTCAGGTGCAGGCGGAAGGTGGTGGCCTCAGCCTTGGCCATGGCACTGCAGCTCAGGGTGCTTCACGGTGCAGAGGTGCTGGCTGGCAAGCACCCCAGAGATGCTGCAAGGCTGGGAACGCAGTGAGAGACGAGGGATGTGATCTGCTTTCTGGGAACAGAAAGTGCTGTGCTGCCGTGGAAAGCAGCAGCTAGAGAGCAAAGCAGGAGCTGCCAGCGCCCGGAGAGGGACAGCAGGGCAGTCGCCATCACCTCATGCTGACCTGGAAGTCTGTCAAGTGTCAGAGCTAGATTTATCTCTGGCTCAACTGTGCTAGATAGACTGGAGAATATACAGTCCCAACACAAGATTTTTTTCAAATATAGAAAATTGTTTATTATTATTATTGTTGTTGTTGTTGTTATTATTGTTACTACTGCTATTATTATTTTTCAGTCTGGCTCCCCAGGGTCTTTGGGTGATTTTCACCCTTGGAGTCTGCCAGCAGAAAGACTCAGTGTGGGTTTTTTTTCCCAAGCCACACGTGGAAGCAGTTCTTGGTGGTTTGGGTCCTTTGTATTCTGCGGATTATAAAAGGTCTCTCCTGCAAGGAGCCTGGAAAAGGAAGAGTACTAATTATTATTAACTCTGCCAAAGCCAATAATATCCTTGGGTAATTATCGGTTTACCCAATTTTCCGGTGAGCCTGCTGTGTAAATACACCATTGTGAAGAGGCTGTTATTTCTTCCATGCTCCACCTTGCCATAGCACTAATAGTTCTGGGCTAGTCACATGCCCATTGTGATGAGGGTTGTAATTTTGGTGGACCATCACCACCAATAATGAAACACGAGACCCCCTCCGCCCTTCCAGTCCAACCCCTTCTCTCTGCTCCAGCCTTGCCAAATGCCTCTTGCTCCAGCTGGGGCCTTTTGCCACCTCCGTGTGAAATCCAGCAGGATGCTCCCCAGGGACCATAGCCACCCCTCCAACGCTTGCTGGGCTGGGCCAGTGGCACGGCACAGCTCGGCAAGGACCGTCCCATTGCCCAGCCACCTCCATGCCCAGCCCTGAGCATGACTTTCCCTGCCACGAGGAGGTGAAGCGCGAGCAGGGAGCTGGTGGGTAGGAAGCGTGTCTCGCAGCAGGAGACCCGAGCCGCTTTCCCTTTCATCACTGCTCATTTATTTGGATTAGAGTCAGCTCTCTCCTGAATCCTTTGTTCGCTGTTTGTTATTCCACATGCACCCAGCGCTGTGCGTTCATCTTTATTAGCTCTAATTGCTTCCCCGTTCTAATGGGATCTCACTATTCGCATACAATTGAAAGGAAATGTATTCATTAAAATAATTCTCCTCCTAACTGTTGTTTAGGGCCGGTGCTGTCAGTGCCGCTCGCCGTGATTTTCTGCCTGCCCGCTGCCGAGCGTCGGACAGGACCAGGACACAGGCAAAGCTTCGTTAATGATTTCACATTAGTGGGGAGCACAGGCTTCAGGCTCAGGTCAGTTTGGGAGGTGTTTGTTGGCAAGGCAAAAGTCACAAAGCTCTTTCTGGAAAGCCTGAGGAGAACGTGAAGGGGTGGCACGTGTGTGCTCCCATACACGGGCGACCAAACGGGTCTCCCAGCCCTGGCTCCACTTGCTGTTCCACGCACCAGAGCTGCCCAGCCTTCACCTTCGAGGGGAAGGAACTAAACCAGAAAGCAGCAGAGAAAGGATAAAGCCATGGATGCTTAAGAGCCAGAGAAACTGTGCTAGGCAAAAGTCCCCAGCTGAAATTAGTGACAAGAGATGGCTTCAAGCAGCAAACAAGCCATCCTCCTAACAGCTTGGCTTCCTCTCTGGCACTCAGACCAACTTTTCCTCCTTATTTATTTCCTCCCACCACTGCTAGTTAAGCATCTTTAGGGAACACTTTAATGACTCTTCTTCCTCCTTGCTGTTTACGCTTGGCTTTCCCTCCCCTACCTGGGGCGACTGAGGCACCATCACCACTGTAGCTAAGCAACCTCCCCATTAGCACACTTGTGGCTCAGACCAAGGCATCTCCTCACCAGCTTTACACAATTAGGCCTTCGGTTTTTGTCTGTGGTGTCCCTCTCCTCCCCTCCTGACACCTTCCGTTGGCTTGTTTCTGCAGCACTGTCCACTCAAATGAACAGATCTCCCTTTCGATGAAAAAAACATGCCCTGCTTTATCACATTCCCAATCCTCTGTGAAAGCTGCCTTCCCTCTCCTGGCATATTTATGCCATAATTTGTTAAGATTGTCATGTAAGGCCAGGGATGGGAAAGTGGCAGTTTCAGGGCTTGCAGAGCTGTTTCAGCAGAGATAGGCAGCATGTTCTTCTTGTAAGTGATGCAAATGTGCAGGAGTTGCCCCTGAAACCAGGGCTGGCAGGATCCTCCCCTGTTGTGCCACTCCATGGGCCACGTTTACGTCACTGATGAGCCACGTGAGCACTGGCATGGCCTGTGGGCCAGGAGAGAGGATCAGCTTAGGCCAGGTTGGATGGGGCTTTGAGCAACTTGGTCTAGCAGGATGTGTCCCTGCCCATGGCAGAGGGGTTGGGACTAGGTGATCTTTAAGGCCCCTACTGACCCAAACCATTCTATGAATCTGTGAACACCACAGCCCTGGGTGAGATCCTGGTGATGAGCCTTGCCAGCACCTCCTGTGCTCTCATTCCTGTCCCATGTCTACTCTGCAGTGGTGCCTTTGCAATTGTCACAAAAGCTGAGCCCATGTGATGTCCACTTTTGCTAGCAAGGTATTCCCAAACCCCTCCAGGACTGCCCTCGTGCAGACCGAGCCTTGGAGCTGATCCTGGACTGGAGCAGATCTAGGAGCTTTCATTTAAAATGTAAATGACTTGGCATTGCCTAACAGCAGTGGCACTAATGGGATGCAAGTTTATACCCACTAATAGCATCCTGTGGTACTTCTGAAGTAAGCGTCTGCTTTGTCTCCGCATTTGTCTGTCACAGAAGAACATTACCCAGGCCCCGGCTCCCATTCTATTAATATATTTGCTTAATTACTCTGTACAGACTGGGTGCCAGGCTGGCAGACACGCCGCAGAAGCTCTGCTATCACTGGAAGTGCTCCGCCGAAGGCGGCAGCAGTGACATCACAGGCAGATGACATCAGCACCATGACATGCTCCTGCTCTTCCATCTGGCTCTGCAAAGCCTTCTGACCTTGCCCCGCCGACCTCGGGCTTGCACAACGCCGCTGAGGGCTACCGAGTTGCCTTCCAACAAAAGACACAGGCCACGCTCCCCAACAAGTCGCCCTGCACGCCCTGCTGCCGGCACCCCGCTGCCAAGCTCTGCCTCACTCCCCCAGCGAGGGCTCGCTGTCTAGCTGCGTTTCAGAAGTGCCTGTCAAGCCCCAAAAGACAGCGTTAGACAGACAGGAACCATCTGCCTGCAGGTCAAGTGTCCGTGACAGGCGTCCTCTGGGCACTGAGACAGCGAAACGGTTTTGAGACTGTCCTCGCAGACACTCCGGCTGGCTGCAGGAATCGCTACCTGCTCTGTCACTTTTGTTCAGCCTTGGGATGTACTTGAGAGCTGTCAGCTCCCCGAGTCATGGTGGAGATGAACGTCTTGCCAAAATCTGTGCTCAGGTGTGTGGTGAACACTTTCAGCAGAGCCGGGAGCCCTGCACCAGGCTGGGCTCACACACATGGGGAGGGGGAACCCCAGCTTCGATGGTCAGGAGCACCCAGCACTGGGAATTGCTATGGCCACCAGATCATAGAATCATTTTGTTTGGAAGAGACCTGTAAGATCATCAAATCCAACTGTTAATCCAGCACTGCCAGGTCGCGACTAAACCATCTCCCTCAGCACCATATCTGCATGTCTTTTATAGGAATAGTGACTCCACCACTTTCCTGGGCAGACTTGTTCCAAGGCTTGACAGCCCTTTCATGGAAGACGTTTTTCCCAATATCCAACCTAAACCTCCCTTGTACAACTTGAGGCCATTTCCTCTTGTCCTATTACTTGTTACTTGGGAGAAGAGACCAACCCTCACCTCTCTACAACCTCCTTTCAGATAGTTGTAGGAGGTGATAAGGTCTCCCCCTGAGCCTCCTTTTCTCCAGGCTCAGCAACCCCAGTTCCCTCAGCTTCTCTTCATAAGACTTGTGCTCTAGACCCTTCACCAGCTTCGTTGCCCTTCTCTGGACCTGCTCCAGCATCTCAATGTCCTTCTTGTAGTGAGGGGCCCAAAACTGAACCCAGTATTCAAGGTGCAGCCTCACCAGTGCCGAGTACAGGGGGACAATCACTTCCCTAGTCCTACTGGCCACACTAGTGCTGATACAAGCCAGGATACTGTTGGCCTTCTTGGCCACGTGGGCACACTGCTGGTTTGTATTCATCCGGCTGTCAACCAACACCCCCAGGTTGTTTTCCACCAGGCAGTTTCCAGCCACTTCTCCCCAAGCCTGCAGCATTGCCTAGGGTTGTTGTGACCCAGCTGCAGGACCTGGCACTTGGCTGTGTTGAACTTCATCCCACTGGCCTTGGCCCATCGATTCAGCATGTCCAGATCCCCCTGTATAGCCTCCCTACCTTCAAGTGGATCAACACACCCACCTAACCTGGTGTCATCTGCACACTTACTGAGGGTGCCCTTGATCCCCTCATCCAGAACAGGGAATAATGCCCAGGGCCCTGGAAGTGCGTGGTGGCAACAGGGTGCTTTTCCTCCCTTCCCAGCATGGGGAAGGAGGGGAGCTGAGAGGAGAGAGGACAACTCTTGCTCCAAAAACAGTAAAATGAGATTATTATTTTTTTGCTTCATTCTGCACATAAACCTAACACTTCCTTTGAGGCCATCCTTCAGGACTTCCCAGAGCCTGACCTCATCAAAAAGGAGAAAATTTTAAAAATTAAGCTGTTCCAGCAGAGCGGGTCTCCTGAAGCACATAAACATGAGTGAGGTTATAGAGGGGCAGGAGAGATGGGGGAACACAGGCCTGATCCTGCCAAGGGTGGTGGGAAGTGAAACCACGTGGTGCTACTGCAAGGGGCTGTGGCAAGCAAGGGAAAAGCAAATTCCCTGCCAGCCAGGCCTGCCGGGGGGGAGAGGGCTCGTCTGAGTCCTTTCAAGAGGGAGACCTTGGCCCTGCAGGCAGGGGGGGGGGCAGATCTCTGCAGGTATCAGGCAAACCCCTCCCTGCTTCTGGGGCCTTTGAAAAATCTCCTCAGTGTGGCACAAGTGCAGCAGGAGAGCAGGAGGCTGCTCCGCACCCCGTGGCGTGTCCGACACCTCGGATGTGTCAGGGCCTTGGGGTTTCTGTAGATCCTAATACATTTGCTCTCCAAGCTTCATTCTTACAAGCCTGCATAGGCTGTGGTTTGTATTGTTTCACTATTTTTTTGATTATTTGCCTCTTTTCATTTCCCTGCCTTATCTAACAGCCTTGTTCCCTCACTGAGATGTGCCCTTGGATCGTGCTCTGCTCCCCACCACCATCCCCAGTGCTGCTTTGGGCAAACATCTCCCACCGACCCGGTGTCTCTGCAGCATCTCACCGCATTCCCCAGCTGAAATAATCCCCCCCACACCCTGTCAGATTTCCACACCAGCAGCCCTACTGCAGTGTCCCTTAATTAAGGCAAAACCCCTCCTTCCTGTAGAGAATTTCTCTTACCAGCAGATTTCCCTAAGGCCTCATCAACTGAAACTCTTCTCTGTGCCTGCTCCTCCTCTACTGGCAGCACAGCTTTCCCAGGCTGCCCAAGGGGAATGGGCGAGCCCTGGATTTAAGGTTCCTCTGAGGGTACCTGGGTGGGATGTGCCACAACCCATGGAAGCAGCTAGCTGCATCTTTCATTGACCTGAGAGTGGTCTTGTCCTGGGAAATGATGCTTTTGGTCCAAACCCTGGCTCTACTTTAGGCTCAGGGCATCAAAATGTAACTCTAATATCTGCATGAGGGGCTGCAAACGGCTCCGTGGCTGTTGCACGGGCTAGAGTTTGTATTTGTCCTCCAAAACTATGTAGAGCTAGTGATGGCTTTGCAGCTGGAACAGCAGCCAGGATAACCAGTTACTACTTTTTTCACTCCATCAGGCTTGACAACAACATTTGTAAAAAATTAAGAGAGGACAATGCTCTTCCCTGCTTACGGGAGGAATCAGAGTAGATCTGCCATAGGCTTCCAAATGTCATTTTATATTTCCCATAAAAATTCATAGGGAACTCAGCCGGCCCTAGAGACACAGTCTGAGGAGCAAACAGTGAGCTGCCACTTGGCAGAGGTGGACGTGCAGCACGGTCTGGGCAACGGCTGTCGCCTTTCCCCAACCAGGTGTTCATGGCCAAAGCCATGCCAGCACCAGCCAAAAACCTCTGCACTGCACCATCTCAGCCTGCTGTGGAGCAGGCAGTGGGAGCGAATTCTGTTTTGGAAGCAGAATGGGCTCCTGGGAGCAGTGCCCCCTCAGCTGCTCCTGCTCACCCGCATCCCACACTCCGGTACTCCTCCAGTGATCCCTGGCATCACAAACCATGTAGGAGCAGAGAGGGTAGCAGGATTGGCCCCTTCTATGACTTTGTTTTGCATTTTCAGGAACACAAATTGCCATGGTTACCAAAGCCTGGGCTCCTCATTAGCAACGTTTGCTCTCGATGTCAGAATAATGAAGTTGTTCCTTCACAGCACTGGTGTTCAAGCACCTGTTGCCAGCATGGGCCATCACTCCACCTCTAACCTGCCATGAGAACTTGGGACCACCATGGAAAGGCAGCAGCAGGACCAGGGGTGCAGGCTGCTTTCCATAGAGCATTCTGCTGAGTTTCCTCAACCCAAATTATACCCACCCATGTCATGTAGGTGTCTTGCATGCCCTTACTGAGCTGCAAGAACATACCAGCTTTCATTTTCCCTAACACACGCTACCAGCAGTAGTGTCTTTGAAACTACAAAACGCATTCGCTGCTCGTATCATCACTCACCCATGACTATGCAACATCAATGCCACGGCCAGTGTGCCTTTCTGACCCTCTTCCTCGTTCTCTCCAAAGAGGAGCTATTTAAAGCATCATAATGAATCATTTCATGTGTCCACAGAGGAGCTCTGAGCACTGCTGGTGCCAGCCGTGAGCGCAGTACCCGTGTGGTCCTGCCTGCGGGGATCGCCCGCTCCCCGCCGGGACAGCGCGCCTGGGAACGTGCCGCTTGGCTTCGCAGCCCCGTGATGCCCATGGGGCTGAGGAACAGCAGGAACTCTGCACCCACCCAAACGTCCTGAAAGACATCAGCACGTGCATCGTGACCCTGGCGATGTGACGTCACAAGGCTAATCCCCAGAGGCGCGTAACCTCCGGTCACTGGGACTACACTGGAAGAAACCAAAACTGGACCGATACGTCCTCATTTACCCAGACCTACCTAATCCCAGAGAAGCAAGTTAATGACATACATCAGCTCAGAGTATTCTAGTTTTTTATTAAACTCCTCACATACCTTCTATATTATTTTCTTCCTTGCCAACTCAAGCTGCACTGCTTCAGAGCCAGCAAGGACGCACTCGCAGGAGATTTTTCGTGAGCAAACCTCAGGCTAAAACTTATTTGCTTTCACTATCTGATGAATTCTTAGGAATAATGAAAACGTTTGCTTAAAAAATAATAATAATAATAAAGACCCTAGGCGAGATCCCAATCATTTTGTGTGCAGAAGAGGCTGAGAACGATGGACCAAACGATTCATAACAAGTGATTGGAGTGGTTCTTTTGGCGAGTGTCTCCTCCTGGCATCCAGCGACTCCCTGGTGCTCCTGGGGCCCTTCCCATTGGCGCCTGGCGCAGTGGCCGCTCAAGTGCTTACCCCTATATTTATTGCCCCGCTGTGGATGAACCACCTTTTTCTTACCCAACTGTGGCTTAATAAGCTCCTCCAGTGAGTGGAGATCTGTAAACAGCGGTATCAGTTATTCTGTCTAACCTGCAGTACAGAATTGTTTTCCTGCTTGTGAAGGAAATCTTCAGAGCAGAGCTGGGGATACACAAACCCAGCCCCATGTAGACCATAAATAAACATATATGTGCACACACTCTTTTATTTTGCATGCCTGAAAGCTAGAAGTAATGTCTGATGCTCAGAAGAAAGGAAATATTTAGTTAAGAGAAAAAGAGAGAGCTGTAAGAAGGCAAGACAAAAATCTATATATTTATTTTTTATGGCATAAATGGAAAGCCTGGGCGCTTTCAGCTTCGCTGAATTATTTTATGGCACATCTCTGGCAAAAATCGAAAAAATCTGCTCACATCCAACCCTCAATTATTGCACCTCGCTCTTTGGTGTGCCAAAATGACATCTTAAGAACTGGCAGAAAGATTTGCCTCCACTTGCACACGGGAAGGGGCTGCTCTGCTGTGCTCAAAGGTGTTGGGAGATTTTGCAGCTTAGGTCAAAGGATGCTAATAAAGCACTTGAGTCTCCATATGGTATTTTGGCACTAAAATGTCAGCTGCTTTTCAGACACCGTACTTTAATCATTTCAGACAGGCCCCTTTTAAATGGTTTGTTTAGTTTGCTTAGAGAATAATATTTGTTATTTGGTTTTCAGAATGACTAATAAATGAACTGTCTCTGCTCGGGGAGAATAATGCCACTTAAGCAAAACCTAGTACTGCAGTTCAGAGCTATTTAATAAGAAATACCTGTCAGTGTCAGAATATATTTACTGTGCATTAGCTTTGAAGAATTGCAGAATTAGTTTTCCCCTTGCTAAGTTTACTTTATGTAAAATGTAACACATGAACTGTGAATATGTGGACAGCAAGCAGACTGTATCAATGAATTCAGCCTCCCCCAGAAAATGCTGACAGCAGCAAGAGAAACACCTCCTAACAGACACAACTGACACCATCAAAAGAGAAACGTGTGACAGCTGCCAAGGAGCCGCAGCCTCCTGCCTCCCTCCCCTTGTTTCAAAAACAAAATCAAATCCAAAATAACATGCTGTAGTCTATTTATCCTCTTGTTTAATCTGCTGGGAAAGCATCAGCATAATTAAACACTTTTAATCTTTTGGTTTTAACTTGTGATCAGGCGACAGTGAAAAGAAGACCGTGCTGTATGGGAGCAGGAGCTTTGCATCGCCGCTGAGCCCAGCATGGCAGCACCAGCATGGCCACCCCTGTGTCCCCAGCCCCGGTGCCACCCCAGTACCAGCCGCTGCGGCAGACCTGCGCTGGGGAAGGGACATTGCCACTTGCCAGCAGTGCTCCAGCCCCGCTCTGGAGCCGCAGGCAGAGCCTTTGCTGCCACCGTTTCCATTATTCATGTGACTCGGTGCTTCCTCTCAGCACCCAGGTACCATCTCGGACTCTCCAGCCATCTGGGGAAGCAAGCTGGGAGGCTGACGGTGGGTTGCATGAAGAAGCAAGTTATTTACTTAGGAACTGTCTCTGTGGCATCTTGACCATCTGGAAAGAATATGGAAATGAGACTTTTAGCGAGATGGAGCTTCTCAGTTGATAAATTAACCAAGCATCTCCAGCAGTAGGCACAACTGATAAAAGCAGGCACTTCTAAGCACGTCCCGGCTCGCACACACGTATAGAGGTCTGAGCAGATGCAATTTCCCATCTCGCCCACACATCTGGGGGCCTAAGTCACACTCCTGCAGAGCAACACAGGTTTCTAGGTGAACAAAGCCCAACTTCCAGCCATAAAATTCAGGTGCAATGAAGCAAGGGGCCAGGCAGGGCTGGGTTATAAAGCTGTGTCACCAAAGCCCTGCTTGCATGACCAAACCTGCCCCTCAGGGACCAAGCCCAGTCCCGCAGGGCGAGCAGGGTGGCGAGCACCCTGCCAGGGTGGCTAGGGAGGCTGGTCAGCAGGAGCTCCTCGCCCCGTCGCATGGAAGGTGAGGTGCAAGCGTGTTCCCCAGCACAGCATACATACTTGCTCCCCAAAGCCAGAGCAGCAAGCAGGAGCGCGGTGCGGCGGGGGAATAACGCGCGCAGCCTGGCATGCAGGGAGGAACCTCTCAGCTCTTATGCCAACCTCTTAGTAATCAAAATACCATGCTAGGCTGGAGTGGATCTGGCTCCTTTGAGCGTGAGTCATATCATTTGCTCCTTGCCAGGAGAGTTCCCAGGAACTGGGGACAGCAGGGCAGAAATTACAGCCATCCTCCAAGCACTGTAATTTGTGCTGGAGCTAGACGGCTCTCCGAACCACCACAAGACAGGGCAATTAAGGCTGGCTCCAAGCCAGATGCAGGTTGCTGGGATCAGAGCATGGAGCCCCAAATTAAGTGCTGTGAGAATGGAGCCAGAAGAAGTTTGTGAAATAGCGAAGTCCCTGGAACAGCCATCCTGCCTTTCAAATGCAAATGCCATCTCAGGGAAAGCGTTTTGTTGTGCGAGCCTCTGAGAGCATGCTGACTGCTAATCACCTGAGCAGGGGAAATACAGCCAGGATTATGAACACGGAGAAGAGCCCCCGGGGCCTGGCTGGGCGCAGGCCAGTGACACAGGGGACCACGCTCCCAGCAGCTGGGTGAACCCAGGGCTGCACGCTCAGCAAAGCGCGGCTTGGTGTGCGTGGGGGGCTGGGGGTGGTTCCCGTGCCCCTGCCACGCTGCGCACAGCGTAACGTTGCCCTCCGCCTTGCCACCAAACCTTAAAACTTCCCAAAAGCAGTTGGGGTATCTAGTAACTCTTCTCCTTTCACCACATACGAAAAATGACATACAACTGCGGTCAGCTCCTCCATCACCTGCTTCCCAAGTGTCCAACAAGGCTTTTTGCCCGATAACGTTGGATTGATACCTGTCAATCCAAACATAAACTGAACTTAATATAGATAAAAGACCAACAGGGATCTAGAAAAAGCAATAGCCTATCTTGCCAGCCCTGAGATAACCTCCACTGGGGATGAGGCTGTTGTTAAATAACCAAATAAAATTTTACTTTCCCAAAGTTTTCCTTCATCTCATGGGTTCACCATCATCCAGATGTCCTTCTGCCCCAGGATTGCACCTTTGTCCCATCACCCACAGACTTTTAAATGGGAGCTATGGGTATGGTGGAGTTGGCGGTTGTAGTTAGCTGTGTCTGTGTGAGCCCATTCTCCCTACGTGGGCATCAGGATGCCACCAGCCCTTGGAGACTGAGTAGATGAGACACCTCGAGGAGGCTGGAGCTGCCTCTGCAGAGCACTGAGCAGGGAGCAGTATCCCAAGGTGACACACACAGACTTCCCTGAACAGGGCAGGGGACCCTTCTGTTGAAGTCCTGCTGTGCCCAAGCTCTGCCAGTGGTCAGCAGATGAACAGCTTCCTCATTCAAGGCACAGTGTGGTCTAAAGGTCTCCTTTATGCTGGCATTGGTGATTCTCGTGCGCCAGGAGACAGCACGAGAGCAGCAGCTGAGCACCTGCCCCTGGAGCCCATGCTGCAGCTACAGCAGTCCATTGACATTTTTAACACTTCTCTCTAAAGGGTTCTTTTTTTTTTTTTGCCTCTATGCGTAGGAATGCAGCGAGCTCAGGTGTACCCAGATGGCTCTGGGAAACCCATGGGACCTGAAAGGAGGATTTACTGGCCATAATACTATGTAAATATGGATGTATTTTAAAGTCTGTGATTCTATTTTGTTAATTGACTGGAAAAGGCGATGCATTAAAGCAAAACTAAGACCTGAGAAACTGTCAGATGATCTTGGATACTTGCAGTGCCAACAAGGCTTGAAGCTGGAGCTGGCAGAGGCTCAGCCCTCTGCCTGCAGAGTCTAAGGTTTTCCATGGACTCACCCTCAAACTCATAGCCCACTGCAGCAGCTAAGCTATACAGGACAAAAGACTCTTCAGCTGGAAATACCTCAAGAGGCTTCATCCTGGGTCCTGTGCTGTGTCCTCTCACTGAGGAATGGCTCGGGCAGTGTGAGATTTTGTCATTGATGGAATTTCCCCAGCTGATTATAGTCCTGGGGGCCTCATCCAGTGACAACCTCCAGCTCCCTCTATACCAAGCAGTGCTCTGAATTTTTTCAGGAGGAAAGGTCTGAGATGAGACCCTCTCCACTTTCATCCCAGGATCACAGGCAGCAGCGCTCACTTTCTGAGGAACAAGGGCCCTTTTTCAAAGCACTCCTTAAGTTTAACTCCCAGGGCATTTGGAAACTCTGTAAAGGCAGAAATTAACCTGGGTTTCTAGAAAGAGAGCAGAGTGTCTAATGCTTTTAAGCAGAATTTCAGAGGCAGAAATGATCCTCAAAATGTTTTGACTTTCAGTTTTGACAGAGATATTTTTTTCTTTGAAATTAGCTTAATTAATTTTGTGATCTTTTAATTAGAACGCAAAGTGAAATGCAACATTTTGCATCAGGTCGACTGAAACGTTTTAGCATGCTTTAAAATGAAATCAGAGATGGGTTTCTTTTGATTAAAGAAACCTCCCTCTCCCTCCCCAGGCTCTGGAAAACAGTGCTGCAAAGAAATTCCTCCTCTCCCAAATCTGCCCATCCCAGCTTGCAGAGGGGTACCAGCTCTCCCTGCCCCAAAATGTCAGGGACCGGAGACTCCACTTCACACTTGACCCTTGGCTGTCACCAAAGACACTTTGGCTGGATGATATTTTAAAGTGCAAAATTAACAGCACCCCTAATTGGGAAGGGGGGAGCTCTTCCTGGCAGAAATGCCACCGTTGGCCCCCAGCGCAGAGCGGGCAGTCCAGTGCCACTCAAAATAGCCATCACTGTCAGCGGCAGGTTCCTGGCCACAGCTGAACTCTCCACCTGTTTAAATATAGCAAGACCCAAAACGTCAGGAGCTTGGAAGGTGCAAAACGGCGGCGCAGGGGAGAGAGAGATAGGGACGATGGGGGCTCAGGAAGAGCCCCTGGCTGGGGGCCGAGTCCCTCCAGACGTACCCATGCGACACCTGAGCAACAACTGCCTCCGACATGGCCTCGTCCTGCTCCCTGGCAGAGCTGCTGACACGGCCGCCTGTAGCTCTTGGCACCCATCTCCTCCGAGACCCAAAATTTCAGTTCACTATAAACATCAAGAGAGGAGCTTGTGATTAAGCAGCCAGGGTTTTACAGCATCCTGAGGATGTAAAGCACTATTTAAGTGATAACTATTTTTACTGTTGTTTATGACACGGAGCTGGTCAGTGCCGGGGTGCAGCCCCCTCTGCTCGGCAGGTGTTCCCAGCACAGAAGGCTGGTGAGCCTCAGGCAAGCAACTCGAAAGCAGATGGCCATGGTCCCCTGCTCCTTTCCTGGACTCTCAAAGGCAAGAATCACAAGGCAGGGATGTGTTTGCCCTAACGGGGTGGTTAAGCCCAGACCCTTAGAGGTGTTCAGGTTGCTAAACCCATGGAGGAACCAAGGGGCTGCTTCCCCACAGCAAAGCACTGAAACGCTGTAGTTTTTAAGCTCAGAGCTGAAGGGGCTCTGCATGGAGTGGTTGGTGTGGGCACCACCCTCCCTGCGGCTGGCTGGGCTGTGAGGGGGCCACGGTGCTTCTGAAGCCTCATTTGCAAACAGAAAAATATTTTGCAATATCATCTGTGCGTTGCTGCAGCACTCGGGGTTGTTAAACCCGGGGGAGCTGAGACTCCTCTCCACCAAGCACCATGAATGCAGACATGGATGCTCCAGCACCACAGCAGAGCCCTGGGTCTCAGCATAGCCACGCACCCTCCACACCACATGGGATGCTCTCTGGGATGTGCTGCAAAGGCCAGAGGATGAGCTGAGCCAAAGCAAACCTCCAGGCAGCTTTCAATGGGTTAAGGAGCTGTGCACACCCGCTCTCCCCACTGCCTTTCCGACCTCCTCCCCGAAAAAGGCAAACAAAGAGGCTCTCCGAAGGAACAAAACT
>NW_008613446.1:0-388 GCF_000691845.1 Merops nubicus | reverse complement strand
CCTGCCCTCCCCCCTGCCATAATGGCATTAGGAGAAGGGTGGGAAGAGATCCTAGCTCTCCGCTCACATTTAAACATAGAAAAACAAACAACAAAAAAAAGAAAGGGAAAAGTTAAAACCATCTGAAAGTGCCTCCCTCTCTCCCGGAAGGGTGATAAAGGCTTTTTGGCAGAGCAAGGTGGTGTTTATTTTGGTTTGTGTTGTGTTGCTTCTCTGACCCCCTCAGCTGTTAGACGGCGAACTTGACAGCCTGCTTGTTTTTCCTGGACCACGCCGGAGCTCTTCGCTTTGCGAAAGTGATGTGGGAGCAGTCTGCACTGATTGCTGCGGAGGGCTCCGGGCAGGGACCGTCCTGCGGCTCGTCCCGCGCTGTGCCCCGCGTTGCAGC
>NW_008613445.1:0-5719 GCF_000691845.1 Merops nubicus | reverse complement strand
GAGTAAAAAAGAAAATCACTCCAAGGATGTATCTTAGTGCCCAGGGTTGGAGGACTGGAAAATTATTTTGTTTGAGCTATAATCAAGAATTTGTATTCTCAACAGGACTTAATGTGTTGCTCTTCTAGGAAGGGGAACAGGGAAAGATGTAAACAAGTGAGCTGAGAGTCTGTTGTGGGGTAGAAGAGGCACCAAAGGGTCACGTCTCAGCCAGCGGTACAGCAGCAACTGGACAAGGATGAAAGGGCTGTCGACATTGGTCTGGAGAACAGCTTTAAAAACGTGCTACTACAGTGTGCAGACTGCCTCCTGAGGGGGCCCAGACCAGGACTCACGTAACAATCCTGTGGCTCAGCACCTCTCTGCTCTGATGATAGGAAAGGTCACTGAGTTACAATTTCCTGTTATCCCTCATGTGAACCTCTGTACTAGCTACTCATCCTAAAGGAACCATTTAATACACCGTGTGTGACAAATCCTGGCCTGTGCCAGCATGTTCATCTGTGGCTCCTGATCTGAGCCACTCACAGACCTTTAGTCACACTAGACTTCATATTAGTCACCATATATTTTGGGAGGAAAAGTCACTGAGGTGAAACTGGAGCCCACAAACAAACTGAGTCCGTGCAGTTTGCCGCATGGATTCATTTGCCTTCAGCCTACATGGTATGTCCTTTTCTAAAAACAGTTAACTGCACTAAACTGAAAGCCAGAACATATTTTAGAAGCTTGTTTGCATCAGCTCACACAAGTGACTCCTCTCTGCAGAGCAGAAAACACTTGTACACTCTCAAAAAGCAGTTCCAGAGAGAAAACTCGAGTATGCAGTCCATGTAATATCTGCAAATCCATCACTCTCTGTGACCCTCCACAATTAGTTCAGCATATTTTAAATGTAAAAAGCATTTTGAGAGGCTACATTATGTTCCCCTATGACATTTCAGGATAAAGAATTGGAAGAGAAAAATGAAAGAAAATGCAGTTTTGCTTCAGAAAGCTATAGTAAAGAAATTCTTCCTTCTTTTTGTTTCATATTTTATTACAAAGGACCCTTAAAGCTCAAAGCTGGGTCTCACAAAAATAATCAGTTCACAGGCTTTACAGTAGATCTCTGGCTGATGATAATCTTCCTTCTTTTTGTTTCATATTTTATTACAAAGGACCCTTAAAGCTCAAAGCTGGGTCTCACAAGCTTTACAGGAGGTCTCTGGATGATGATAAATTTCACTGTTATCCTGATTTGCAAGCCCTAAATTTCTGTGGTTGCATCCTGTACTGTCAGTGTACCTAGGCAGCTGTTTCCCAGTGCCCTGAGAGTTAACAGCTTTCACTGGTACATTACTTCCAAACCTGATGCAATGATTGCCAGGCTTTAGCAGAAGCCAACAGCTTGATGAAGAATGCTTGTGGCCTTAAACAAAATGGAGAAAGAAAAATTATTCAGAAGGATGATTGGATGGACAAGAGGAAAGGTCCAGCAAACCAGTGTGCTCTGATTGTTTTGGTGTCTTGTGATATTCAAAGTCCAACTGCTGATGTGTTTTAATGTTAAAGCACAAAGGTGTTTTTTCTGTGCCATCTCAGCTCTGCTTGTATAACAATGACTCAGCTCTGCAGACCTGGCATGCAGCCCACACTGAGATTCTGTCTGTAAAGGCATTTTCATTGCAAAAGCAGCACTAAAAGCAGCTACATGTTTGTGGGTTAAAGAGAATTTGGAACTGTGCATGCTTTTCATCTAATAAGCAGGGCACTAGAAGTTGTATATATCTAACAACATGCTTAAAAGAACTGAGGTAGTTAAAATCATGTTGTTTGTGCTGGGGAGAAGAATGTCAGTGCTTGGATTTTGGTCTTAATGTTGTGAGGGGAAGCATTCTGGACATTGTGCTCACCATCAAAGGAGTCAAGATGGATCTGAAAACAAAATGTGGGAGTTACCACCTCTGGGCCAATGGATGAAGGCTGTTCAGAATGGCCTTGACAGTATCTGGGTTTGTTCCCTGTTAGAGAGATTCTGTTGAAACATACTAATAATGATTAACAGCATTTTAGGCCTTATTTTTTCTGTCTTTCTGTTTTTCAAGGTGCTTCTTTGCTATTCTGCTGAAAAATCTGACCCCAGAAAGTGCATGTTAAATAGGCTCAGATGCAGCAGAGAGAACGTGAACAAAGAGAGCTCCTCCACTGCAGTGCAGCTTGGATCAGATCCAGAGACTCACAGGCAGGAGACAGCCTGAAAAGATTCAGACAAGTAATTTTTATAGACCTAGTTATTAGTTGTTGCTTTCACTGGCATAACACGCAGGCACAAACCTGTGATTTTAGGCTGATGGCATCTGTATAAAGTGCTCTTTAGAAGTCTCCTTACATCAGGAACACAGTGAATTGCCACATGTTCCTCTGGGTCATTAAGACCTGCAGAGGAAGATGTGCCCAAGCCTGTTTATCATGGCCACACAGATCTTAAAGCTGTATCCCCTGTGTCGTGCAAAGTCAAAACGTGTTTTAAACAAACAAAGGAATATTGCTCACTTTTCCTTTTTTACTACAAATCTGGATATCTATTTGTTTTTCTTAAGCTTTCATAGGTCCTGAAGTTGGTAGCTTATTAAAAATGTTGTTTATTTAAGATATTTTTAGCAGAAGGCTTAGAAAAACAAAACTCATAGTTGTCTTTCTTTGGTAATCTCATGATCTTACAGTCAGTCACACAGCCCTTTGAGTTGTGACTCACTATTTGTGTAACCCTTCAGCTTGGCAGTACAAGGACAAGCAGTAACATGCCACAGCTCTGTTTGTCTCGTGGCTGGAACTTCAGCCTCATGGCAGTGTTACAGGTTTGAGGAGAAAATATTTATCTCCACAACTGTAAACAGGTAAATATAATTATCCTGTGTCATACACAGTGAGAGAGACCTGAGGTAGGTAGGAGTGATATCATGAGATAGGAATATACATTGTTTTTTCCCCATGGCAAGTAGCCCTGGTTTTACCTGAACAAAGGACCAGTACTGCACTTGGTACACAGACTGATCGCCTGACTGGCTGTCCCAAATTAAACCCCTGTAACTGAAGAAAAACAGATTGCTTCATTTGACATTGCTCATGTAGCAACAATATGCTGTTGCTAGGACATGACTGTATATAAAAAACAGACCCAGCTTGTGTTCTGGAATGTACAGATTCATTGGAAACATTTCTTTGACCCCAGATTCTTCTCTTCTGAAAGTAGGTTGCTTTGTACTACTGCCCAATGACCTACTTCTGAAACTGCTTGGAAAGAAATTAGTGTTCCCAACGGCAGGCCCTGTGCCCTGGCAGAGGCTGGCACCACCTGTGCAGTCAGGCCAGTCACAGGACACACATTTCTATTTTTTCAGCTTTGCATTTATTTATACACAGTTCACTGTCAGCTGCTTGATGATCCTTATTTACCAGGAGCTACTGGAGGAGGAGTGGCACATTATGTTAAGTACATATGCTTTGTACAACCACAACAGTTACCACATCATTTAAGAATCAACAGATCTGCTTTGTCTGTATCAAATTCAGGGAGTAACATACCTTCTGAAGAAATTCTGAGGTAAAGCTGAAATTCAGTAAAATGAGGTCTGTATACATAGTATGTGAAAATGAGGCAGAGTCTGGCCCACAATAGATAAACACTGCATTCTACCTTTAAAAAGTATTACCTTTCAACTTGATAATAATGATCATTGAAGTAGCATAAAGAACCTATGCAGATATGAAGTGTGTGGCATCCATGGCAATTTTATCACACAGAAAAAGCCAAAGGGCCTGGAAAAGAGGTATTTAAAAACCTCTCTGTATTCTGCCTCCCTCAAAACAAAAGAGGTGGGCTCTGTACAGGCATGTAGAGAATTAAATTAATCCCATCAGTGGAGGCTGCAAAATGCTAATGGTAGCCTGTGTAGAGTCCCTTGTCTGCAGGCTATGGAGATTGGTTTAATTCTGCTAGGCCCTGGAGTTGTGTGCACAAAGCCTAACTGTTGTTTAACTCTTTTGCAGTGGGATAACTGAGGAAAATAATGAGGCTTTTTTCATGGAATTGATGAATGTAATCCATAATTGTTTTTAAAATAGAGTCTGCATTTGATGTCAGCACACTTGACATCATTCCCCTGAAGAATGAATTTTTCAAGAGCCTTCATTAGGAAGGTATTTAAAGAACTATCCATGGCAAATCCATCTTATTAGGACTTTATGCTGATCTGTTGGTTTGAATACTTAAAACAGAAACCAAACAACAACAGTGAAAGCAGGTTAATCATAGGATTTAGCCATAGGTAGGAAAAAACCCAAGGGAGAGCCTCTCTGTTTTCTGGTTTACACAGTAAGGGATAAAAAAGAACTTTCTCCTTCTAAGAGGACATTAAAAAACAAAGACATGCAGACTGAAATCCTTAGTACAAGTAAAACACAGAGCAGTCTTTAGATTAGCTTGGGGTAAATCACCAGTTTAACAGATGTGGGCTTTCACATTTTTAAATATTAGTTCCTTGTGGCCTTCCTCTCAGCACCCCATGGTACTGTTTGGCTGAGGGACACAGTTCCTGGAGCAGTGCCTGGGATATACAGCACACACAGACCAGCCTTGGAGCAAACATTTAGTCACCCTGGCACTGTGCAAACAGCACAAACCTATTGGAAACACTGAGCAAAAATGGCAGCACAAAGAAAACAAATGTGATACTGCCTAAATCTGCCTTTTGCCATCAATTTACATAGCTGAATAATATTTCCAAGGTTGGTTATTGCCATGGAGCTGTCTCTGAGCTTTCCAGATCCTATTTTTCTCTCTTCCTGTTGCTACATAGTGAATAATTATTGTTGGGATGACTTATTTCCTTTTACTGTAAGTCAGGAGGTGCTAGCAGACACAAGTGCTGTTTAGAGAAAGGAAAGCAAAAGGGCTTTTTTGTTGGATTTTAGGGGTTTTGTTTATCTTTTTATTTTAAAAAGGGGAAATAGACTAGCTTTGTACTGAATCTTGCCATTCATAGCTGTGCGTGGGCTTTGTGAGTGGAGGATTTAACAGCAAGTTCACCTGGCTTCAAAGGGGCTAGCAGTAGATAAAACAGTAACACATAAAAACCTTTGGGGATTTTGTGTTTTCCAGACATACTATATTATGATAGGAGTTAAGAGCCAGTTGGAAAGCATGATGAAGCTCAAATTAACACGAAGCACATTTCCACATCGGTTCACAGAAGGAAGCTGCTCTATAGCCTGATCAAAGCTTCCTGTTCTGCAGGCAAGTAAACAGCCATTTGAATTGCAAATGTCAGCACTTCAGCGCGGGGTGGGGGGGTGGCGTTTCGCAACCTCACAATAAATAATTAAGCTGTCAGCTGGTTGAAATTGGTTCAAAGGGCTGCTCAGGAAATGGGCCGCGTGACACGGGGCACGCTCAGCCTGGGGTGCGCTGACACACCAGGGGTCACCCACACTCACTCCACAGATTTCTAAAGAACGGCTTTTCCCGGTTTTCCTGACTCGCCCGGGCTCTTCCCGGCTTTCCCTCACAGCCACACAGGCCAGGACGACCCCAGGCTCTGCCACAGGCGCCTCACAGCACCCCAGACAGGGGGGTCGCTCCGATGCGCTGCTATCAACGTGGGTCAGCAAAAAGCTGGCACCGAGGGCAACCCCTCTGCCTCCGGGGCACTTCCCCAGCCCATGCCAGGCTCTCCTT
>NW_008613444.1:0-1744 GCF_000691845.1 Merops nubicus | reverse complement strand
GCGGCCCCGGCCCGAGCGAGCGGCCGCGCCGGTCGCGGAGAGGGCCCAAGGGGCGAGGGGCTTCGTTTTTCTGATGTGCGAGCCTGGAACAAAGCTGGCGTCCCGAGTCTGCGGCCGTTTGGCGGTGTGCGTGGAATACAAACTATCCGAAGGAAAAACAAACCCGGACCGTCGCCTGTACCTTAGTAGTAAAAGATTGTGATGTTGAGTGCCGATTAAGTGCGATGTTTTCATAACTGATTACAAAATCTATTGAAGAGGGTTTCAAAACATGAATGGCTCTTCACCACCCTTCAATCAACCACCCTCTGATTTTGGTAGAATTAAGAGCGAATTCAGCAGCGGGCAATGGTACTAAGTTGTGGTATTTCCATTCAGCAGTCGCCTGTCGCTTTGTGTCGAAAGTTGTACGATGATTCTTCCCAGCGTAAACTGATTGTGGTTCTAATCTGCATTTTTTTTGTGCTCTGTGGACAGGTAATTATTTTTGAGTTCTTCTATCGAGTTAGTGTCCTAGGGATTGTTCAGGCCTGTTAGCTGTAAGAGTAGCAAAGGTCCTTTTGTAAATGAGGGAGACGGTTGGATTGGAAAAGTTGCTTGATTTGTAGTAGAACCTGGTCATGGAGTAAGAAAGTGAAGATGAAAGCAGTTTATATTCACATACTTTATCCAGCCCATAGCCAGAAATACCACACACTGTGACGTTTGTAGCAGCTCAGATAAAATGCTTGCCGGCTATGTATCTGTCCTTTGGTGGTGTTCTTTTTGGTTTTTTTTGCAGCTTTTGGGTTATTCACCACATTTTGTTTCTTATGTGAGTGCGTGCGTTTCATATGTTTTTGCATAGCGACGTGTGACCTGGTAGGCTTTGAGTTCTTGTCTGAAATTTTTTGGAGGATCTTCTTGCACAGCAGCACGATTGAGCTGGCAGCCCTCTGTGATGTCCCACGGGCTGTGCTGTTCCAGGGACAATGAATATATGTGGCTGGATCTGTTGGGGTTTTTTTTGCTTTTTTCTTCTTTTTTTTTGGGTGTTGTTTTTTGATTTGTGTTGGTGTTTTGTTGTTGGTGTTTGTTTTGTTTTCAATTGTGAAGTCATTTAGGCTTGACAGGGACCTCTGGATGTGAGCTGGTGTAGTCCCAGTTCAAATTGGCAAAGAAAACTGTAGGTGAATTGCAAGCTTGAGGCAGCTTGTTAATTGGAATTTAGGGGTCAAATATGTGTTTACTGAAACAATACGTAGCTAGAGCATAGAGTTTCTTGAAGTCAGATGTGTGGGACTCAAATCCTAATGTTTTTGAGAGGCTGCTCTGCAAGATCCTCACTGTTAGAACTGAGTGCTTTGTTAAAAGAATGAAAAACACTGAATATGGTAGAGCATGCAAATGATCTATGTGCTCTTTCTGGATAGCAACAGTCAGGAATTGAGGATGTAAATTGTGAAAGATGTAACTAAAGTATTTTGGTTTATTCGTTATAGTGGTTGGTGTATTGAGCACTCCAAGTCAGGGCTAACAAAACTTCGGTCACATTTGGGATTTCATGTGGTGCTTGTTCAGATGTGCAGTAAACAATGCCTGCTCACTTCTCTCAGAATGGACATATGTTTGCCATAGACGAGCATTACTGTTGGCTGAAATGTCATGGAGTATTGCACTGCAAATAGAAAAGGATTTCAAAGAAGCAATAAATGGCTTTGTCTGCTTCCCAGAGTCCTGAAAAGCACGCAGTTGTTGGATAAAT
>NW_008613443.1:70795-73814 GCF_000691845.1 Merops nubicus | reverse complement strand
ATTCTATGATTCTATGATTCTACAAATTAACCCAGCCAGGCTCAACCTGTCATGGGTGTGCAAATGGCACCATTAAACAGGCTGAACGTGGGACCAAGACCAAGAGATGAGCTTGCCTCTGCTGGTGCTGCCATGAACTGTCACGAGGCCTTTGGGAAGTCACACTGTGTCCCTGGCAATAAAATGGGAATAATGGCACGGAGTGACTTGCCATGTGCTTGAAGTTCTGTTGACAAACAGAGCAGAGTAAAACCAAGGTATAACTCTATTATTATGTATGTCAGTTAGAAAACTCTTCAAAGAATATTTTGCTCATCTGTTTGCTAGTTATGTTTTTCATTAAAATAAGACTCTTTCAAAAACTAGACTTATCGACTGGGCTCAGCAATTTTTCATGCTTCTTCATTTACAACTCCATCCCCTCAAGGAGCAGTTGTTAAAATACTTGAATCCATCAAATGCTCTGTTGGGCTGTTAATGCTGTTTTGGGGGCACTTTGATAAATAAGTTTTAAAAAGCAGTTTCTCAAGTTTTGTTCGGCTGTCCGTTGGACCAACGAGCTGCCTGGCTTTGCCTGAGCTGGGATTTTGCAGGACATGGAGCCCCCTGACTTCTCATGGTGGCTTTGCATCCCTGTGGCTCCTTCTGCTGCTGGGAGCAGCGTTTGGGACTTGCACAGACTTCACTACACTGTGGGAGCTGCTTCAGTGCCAGAGTCCTCTGTCTAGACAAGCCCTTAAACCTGATTGCTTCATTCCATTACTGATAAAAAGCACTAGACATGGGAATGAGTTTTCCTCTCCATCCTTTTTTTTTTTTCCCCTTATATCCCCGAGGAAGGAAGACTTGAATTTTTTTTTTTTTTTTCTGATCCACCCAAAAGAAACCACGGTAACCACAACTGCAATTATATATATATATCTTAAAAAAAAAGAAAAAAACAACTAAAAACCTTTCTGGCAATTCTTTCACATTCTTTTTTAAGCTTCTCTGCTACATGTAGAACAATAAATGATTTAAAAATGAAACATAAAGGCATCTGTTTGCACTATATTTGAAATTAAATTGGATAAAGCTGAGAGAGAGCAGCTAGTGACTAATACCAAACGGTGCCCAAGTAATAGTGTGACGAAGTTAACAGGACCCAAGTTAAGTTGAGTTTCTTCCTAAGGCAGGAAAGACTCCTTTTTTTAGCTCCCTCTAAATGTCACACTGACTTTTTGCAAGATGGGGCCAAAATATTTATTTTCTAAAGTTATTTTTGGTAGAGAACAGTTTTAGGGTTTTCTTTTTTTCCTTTGTTCTGAGAAGATGACAAAGCCAAGTAACATTGACACCAAGGGATTGTTGTCTGGTGACTTGGCTGATACAAAGCCATCACCAGTATAAAATTCTCACATCAAAGTGTTTCAGTGACTTACTGGAGAAAATGGAGCACAAACCAAAAGTGATGGAAAAGAAACATCTGGGTGTTTAGCTTGGTTTTCTCCCATCTGCTCATTCATCTGAATTTCTTGTTCTATATTATTGTTTCCAGCCAGGCCAAGCTCTAACTGGTTGATGGTTTTGGGGATGTAAGAATGGGGAAAAACTAGATTCGTGGTGAGTCACCTTGCTGTGCCTTGGGAGATGTTCTGTGGCCATGGACATGGGATGTGGTCGCTGGGTGGCAGATGGACTTGGTGGGTACCACAGAGGGTCTGTGGAATTGCATCCATAGGTGAGAAGCCCATCTCTCCCCAAAAATGAGTTAACTTTCATAATAGTTCTGTAGTGTTCTTGATCTTGAGAGACACATCCTATGAGTGTCTATATTTCCAACAAATAGCCCTAACAGGTAGGCTTTGAGCCAGCAGTCCTCATTTCTGCACATGCCCTCTCCACAGGCTCCTGGAGGGAGAGAAGATGCCCGGAAAGGCAGCAGGCAGCTACAATTACAGCCACAAACCTTCCACTGAGATAGATGGTGTTGGATTTGATCTTATCATCTCCACAGTTAAAAAGAAGTATCAGTTCCACAAGGCCCATAACCACAGCACTGGTGTAATTACAGCAGTCTCACAGCACAGTCACACTGCAGGATTATCCCTGGTCCTGCCGGCTATAAATTATATGCTAAATACAACTCATAATGAAAAAAATGGCATCTTCAGAGCAGCTACCAAGAACATTTTAAGTACTTGGTTATTGCAAAATGATGGAGCACTTGTAATGAGCCCATTGTTATGGTTTGGTTCTCTTTTGCATTTGGAGCGGTGGTGGTGGCAGGGAATTTATCCTTTAATTTTCATATGTTTCCATCTTTTTTAAGGCTTTTAGCACTCAATAAAGCTTAGATTTTCATGACAATATTCAGACAAGCTAGTTAATGAATCTTAGTCTTTAGCAATATCAAACTGACTTTAAATAAAATTTATATTCTGCATCTGAGAATATTTAGTCCTTTTTAATGTTAATTTTTTGCTCTGTTTGCCTCACAAATCAGAATTATGTGCATATAAGTGCCCATAGGTGACCCTGGGGCTAGTTGCTTATTTTGTTAGGTAGAAGAGAAGAACGTGGTGATTATTGATGGGAACTGAAGGCCTCTGTGCCCATGGAGTGAGCAGAGATCTGGGTTTATGTTACCTGTTTCTGCTCTGTCAAAGACAGCTCCTTGAATCAACAACTTCTACACTGTTGCCTTGGCCTGGCGATGTGCGAAGAATTTCCAAAATGGAGTTAGGAACTCCAAGCGTCCAAGTGTCCAAGACTGGACACTGATGGACAGAGATGTGCTGCCTGGGGTATCCACGGTTTCCATGCTCCTAGATAATGTTGGTGTTGTACTAAGAAGAAAGAGAATCTCAGTCTTCATGGGCACTTTTGGGTCTTTCACCTCTGACTGTGGTTTTTGAGGGTTCATTGCTGTTATGCATGAAGTTTGCTGTTACACATAGTCTCATGGCTCAGAGGTGGGACTGGAGTTGGATTGTGAGAAATTAATTAATGAGCTGGAAAGGCTCTTTGGAGATGAGAG
>NW_008613443.1:68454-70764 GCF_000691845.1 Merops nubicus | reverse complement strand
GAGATATTTTTGTCTCTTCCCCTCCACTTTAAATTCAGTGCTAAGAATCAGGCTGTGACAGGCTGTAGCCTGTCACAGGGCAAATAAATAGCAGGAGCTCCATCAGTCCTGTCCTTTCCCTTGAACTAATTAATCTTGAGAATTAAGATGGGTGATGCACTCAGCTCTTGACTGCCACAAGCTGGGATGTTGTGAACTCTGAGTGCACACTTTCAAATGAAGCTGGAAAACACACAGGGAGTATGGGGTGAAGAACAGGAAAAAAACACTGATATTCTTGGCTATCATGCCAAGAAAGGGGAGGCAAAGACTGGCCTCTGATGCCTTCTTTGCCCAAGGGACAAATATTTTATAACCTAAAACATCCAGTCACAGAATAAGAGTATTTGCAGGTAGAGGAGGAGATTTTACTTAGCCAATCCAGACAAACTTTTTTCACCCCTTTGAAGACAAAATGAGATAAAAAAGAAAATAAGTCAAACAAACAAAATTTAAAAAAAAATAATGAAAAAGAAAAAAAGAAAACAGATTAAGTATGTTCCCAAAATGACTGAAATATTGGTGGGAAGGGATCTCCAGAGGTCTGCAGGTCCTGCTTGGAATGGGAGCTGATCAGTGATGACTCTAGCTGAGCCTTGAAAACCTTCAAGGATGTAAACTGCCATCACCTCTGAGTGACCTGTTCCAGTGCTGCATCACCTTCTAATGAAGGCATTTCTCTTAACGTTGAATCTGAACCCCTCAAGCTTCAAGATTTTTTTAATAGCTTTTGAGAAGAGGCTCTGATAAAGCTGTGTTGGTAGCCCTCCAAATCTCTCAATAGCCCTCATGAACTGAGGGGGTGCCCAAAACTGGACACAATATTCCAGGTATGGCCTCATCTGTGCTGTCCTATTGGATATGTGGGATCTACCAGAAAAACAGGACTGCAGTGTATCCAGGCTTTCCACAGAGGAGAGACACCAAAAGTCAAAACAGACTCAGATAATTTGTTCCTTGCCCATGTTGCTCCTTATGAGTCTCAGATGGAAAGGTCTGGATAGAAGACTCCCAAATTCCTGAGTGTTTGTAGGCAAAACTGTGTTTGGGTTTGATCTGTGAACTTTGTGGTGCTCCACCAGAGTAAGTTATTTGTTCTAACAAATGTACAAACAAGCAAACAAACAAACAAAAACAGAAATGGAAAGAAAAGCTGAGCTGTTCCACCAGCGATGGGATTCATAAGTTTCCTATGGGTCTGTGATTCGAATTTGAGTGCCCATGTGGATTTGATGTTGTTTCATAAGAGCTAATCTCCTGCTTCAACTTTTCTCTCTGGCCATAGTTTGATTTTTTTTCACTGACCTTGTAGGAACCTAACATCTTGAAGACCTCATCAGACCCAACCAAACTTGGCCAGGGAATTCCACAGTAATTGGTGTGGAGTGACGGGCAGATGGACACATAATTTGATCAAACAGGGCCTTGTTTCTGTTAGAAGCTAGGCTAAACGAGTGTAGATGGAGGTCATAAGATGTCAACATGAAGCCTGTGTTTATTAATCTATAGCTAGGTCCCTGTCTGCCTCTCGGCAGAATTTGTTTTTCTCTTTATCAGAGGTACTGTGATAAAAAAGAGGAGCAATTGAGAAGCAAGAAGAATATATTTGTAGATTTGGTACCATACCTATTCATCCTCTGAAAGCATTAACCTCAAGGCTGAGAAATAATTTGAGAGTTTCAGGGAAAAATCTTTCTTAAAATAAAAATAGTGGATGGGGGAAAAAAAAGCAGTGAGTAAGAAAAAAGGGTTAATTCTGTCTGCACCAAGAATTCTTCCTCAGCTGAAAACCATGAGGCAGAAATTGCACTTTCAAGAAAAAATACATGAAATGTAAAGTGTGTCCACAGTTGTAAGCAGCCACTCTGACACACAGAGCAAGAAGGTGGTGGGGAAAGCCAACCTGAGTAAGATGGCAATCAACCAACCAACCAACCAAGAGCACTTTGAAGGTGGGTGGCTTCCATGTCAGACTGTTTGCCATTGACTGAAACAAAGTGCTGCTGTGGTTTGTAATTGGGTGGGTGAGATGGGCCTTTGATGATGGGTGTGGTCATACAGCATTTAGCAGCTCCGGCGTGTCCTGCTAAGTGTGGAGGGGTCTCTGTTGTAGCTCTTCAGCTTGGCCTGTGAGGTGGCCAAAGTGTGAGTTCGGGTGTCAGCTCAGTAAAAGAAAATAGCTGTAAAGCAAGAAGGACCTAAAGTGGGGGGAGAGGGAGAGGGAGAGGGAGAGGGAGAGGGAGAGGGAAGAAAAGAAAACAAAAGAGGACA
>NW_008613443.1:37376-67376 GCF_000691845.1 Merops nubicus | reverse complement strand
ATGCAATGCACCTAAAATAATCTGCTCCTTTGGTGATATTAACAGGTGTCTGATAAATTTTGGAGACTTGAAGTTGGTTAGGAGCATATTTTCAGGCTAAACCATACAGGCTCCCTCCTGTGGTATAATTAAGGTCTATCAAGCAACTATGTATGTTACAATGTGCTCCATAATTCAACACAGGATAGAGCCATCTGCCATGTCAGGATTCATACATATCCATAAGAAATTTAGCCTTGGATTTTGCACTGACAGTGTAAGGATCAGTTACAAGATTGGAGCTTCACTGCTTTGCACGGTGCTGTGACAGAAAAGAAATTAAGCTGTAGAATTCAAAGTCAATCCAATTTGTTTAAATAGGCACTGCAAAAATTCCGAGCTGCTGCTAACCACACGTGGCTTAGGCTGGGCTTTTAACTTACCCAGCAGCTCCTTGCTAGCAGAGATACTTTCAGGCCAGAACATGGCTCACTGGTCATATGGTGTGTGGAGAGCACCAACTGCCCTTGCTCTAATTGCAGGGAAGGGACTGAGGATTAGGAGTTCTTTGAGTTCAAGATGGCTGAGAGCTTGGTGTCATTTGTACATCCATCAAAGGCTGTGTTTCTCCACAACTCATCAATTTGGGTTGAAAATCTCACAAAAGCAAGTTTTCCAGAAACTCTGTGTTCTGGTTTGCCCAGCCAGTGGCAATTGGAAGTGATGACAGCAGACCTTGGTCTGGGATGGAAAAAAAGTACAGAGGCAGACAAATATGGTATTCGAGTCCTGTAGTAAGCAAAAATAATGACCTTTGATCAAAAGAGAGAATTTAGTAGGTAGGACCTGAAGAAGGCTTGCAACCACTTCTGTGTATCTGCCCCAAGGCAGAAGCCAAGGACACAGGCACCCAGATGGGTCCATGGGTCCAGTTAACCCATACTGTGGTGCCAGGACTGAATTTACACCAGTGCAGGAGATAATACTACAGATGTCCACAACCCACATGCCTGTAGAACAAGTTACCAAAAATACTCTTCAGTCTTCCAAATACTTGACTTTGGCTTTGAAAAAAAGGGTGGTTTGTCCTCTTCAAATCAATATCCTCCAGGAGGAAGATCAAACCTGTGGGAAGATGTTAGACACAGGGCACCATGTGGGAAAGCTATTAAGAAACTCTTCCTCCAAGACTTGATCAGCTCGGAGGGAGCTGATGGGGCAAATGTGTGGTGAAGTTTGAAAGAAAACTTGAAAGGGCCAAGTCACTTGTACATCCCTGTATCACATTATGCAACTCTTGAGCACAGCTATTGAGTCTGATGTTACTTCTCCTGACACCAATGTCCAACCCAAGCTTTCCAGGGTGTCTCAGTCCCAAGATACACACCTTCCAACTGGGGCTTTAAAGTAGACACAGCACATTTCTGAGCCACAGACCTTCTGCCAGATGGCACAGCCCAGGGACAAGGTCTGGCACTGGTGTGGAAGGTAGGAAGGCACGGGTCAAAACTCAACTTTGGTCAGCCAAAGGCAGAGTCTACCACCTTCTGGGAATGTCACGTTGCCAGAGGCTGGCAGCATTCAGGTCACCTTGTATCATTCCCAGTGCTTGGCCATGGCAGGATGTGATGCCAGTGAGCAGGCAGCTCTGGACTCAGGAGTGTTGCAGCAGGTCCTGCCTCTGATGTTCTTTTGCTCAAGACTTTTGGTCTATTCACTTCCATTTCTCTGTGCTTCAGGTATCCTGGGTGCAGGGCAGAGACAAATAATGGAGCCTTCAACCAGAAATTCATGGAAGTTGGTGAAGCCTCACCTGTGTGAAGGCATTAGCTGAAATCAAAATCAGAAACAGGCCCTTTCCCTTGGGAGGTGAAGTTGCAAATTCCAGTTCAATTGTTTAAAATACATCACAATTTGGTTACATAACTAAATCCAGGGTAGAGTGAAACAGAGTATTTTGCTTAAAAGGCCAACATGTAAACTGGCTGTTTTGATAAAATAAACAGGACTCTCCAGAGGACAGAATTTCTCACAGTGTCCTCTGGGCTGGCTGTGTTCCTGCAGGACATTGCTCCAAAGCAAAAGGTTTAGATGCTCTGTGGCAATGTGAACATACATTGCCTCCAGCTGGTGAGAAAAGTTGAAGGTTCTTATGTTTCACGGACAGGATGAGGCCTCCAGAGAAAAAGAGATTCTGAGTGCACAGCAACAAGTGGTACATTAAAAAGTCCATGCTGATGTTCATCATGAAATGATGCCATGGGCAGGATCTCATGCTTTGCTTCAAACTTTTCTCAGCAAAATCATTAAGATGAAGTGACATGGCTGGAAACTTTTTCAGTTCTGGAAAACACTTGGATTTGTCAGAGACACTTCTGGTTGCTCATCCCCATGACTAGGTGGACCTCTGTCTTCATCAGGAGATTCATGCTGGCAATGTTGCAGCACCTTGATGGAAACGTGATGCTCTCTCATTGCAGCACAAGTCTTAACGAGCCTGGAGAAATGGATACAGGGAGTTGAGTCTTGGAAAGCAAACTGGAGCAGAGAACAGCCAGGCAGCTGTACTCTGTGCTTTTAGGCAAGGCCAGATGCTTTAGCAACCGAGGTGGAACCTTCTGAGAAATGTCACTGTACCAAAACAGTCCTGGCTAATCCCTACGTAGAGGGAGTAAGTTCATGTTGCAGATACAGATGCTGGCTGGAAGAGGCCGGGTTGGGGCTAGGTCTGATGAAAGTGAAGAATGGTCCATTGCTTTCTTCCAGCTTGTGTTTATTTGGCTTTTTTTCTTGAGTGTTTCCCATTAGACATATTTCAGTAGTAGCTTTTGACAGATCATGGAGACAGAATCATACCTCCTGGTAGATCCATCCATCCATCCATCCATCCATCCATCCATCCATCCATCCCTCCCTCCCTCCCTCCCTGATCTGAGAAACATACATGTGTTGAGGCAAGTCTGGTGAAGGAGAATATCTGCAGAGATGGGGGTTGCTACACTGCAGCACTGGGGGTTATTTTATAAAGGGGGCAGCTTGGGCTACTATTTTTCATGGCAGGGAGACACAAGAACTGTGGGCTACAACAGCTATTTGCTTTCACAGGATGCTGAGAGCAGCTTGTTGGGGAAGCAGGATACCTTGCATGAAGCAAATCTAGACTAATCTACACCTACAGAAATGTCATCAGTTCATGAAGGACACTAATGCCCCAAAGCTAGACTGCTTTTAATCATTGTTATTATTTCTGGAATCCACATGAATCCTTGGCTTCTTCCTTAGCTGTCTCCAGAAACAATTTTTCCAAACTCAAACATTATGTTCAGCTGAAGAGCTGGTAGAAGAGACAAGGACCCAGTGAGGGCCAGTATTTCTTCCTGGCCAGTCCTGCTAGCAGCCTAACCAGGGTAACTATATCTTCAAGTTATGAAGTCCCCAATGTGCATGGGCAGCAAGGAGAGTTGCAAACAGTGCTGGTGGGTGTCATAGAGACATTCAATATCAACTATTAAGAAAAGCACTATCATCAGTGCATTGCTTATGGAAGCAGATGTTTGGAGTCTTCCTTAGCCTAGGGCATTTAGGTGGCCTGGTGGTAGATGTGCAAGAGCAAGCTCCATTTCTCTCAGCATTGTAGCATTCCTTGGTCAGAAAATAATTCTGTATAATCTCATAATTAGGGCTGTGTTTCAGCATTAGCAGAAAATGCAGCTTGGACTCCTGTGACTCAGCACTGCGGCACATTACCCCCGCTCGGCTCCCTGGGAGCCATTGTCTCTTAAATTCGAAACAGAAGGTTGGAAAAACAGAGAGCCCTGACCTTTTGGGAAGGTTGGGTTTTACACCACGCAGAGGGGCTGGTGGGGGGAGGAAGCCTCCAATTCAGTTTGCCAGCGAGGAGCTGAAACAGTGCAGCCAAAAGGATGTGGCTAAGGAAGCTGAGGGCAACACGGCCATGGGCGATGACTTGTGTGTCTGGCAGGGAGCTGGGGAGAGGGGTGTAGGTGAAGTGATGGGTTCAGGAAAAATCAGTCTTCCCTGTCCAATGGGCCTCACATTGACTGAAATCAACAGGGTCCTCACTGGAGATCCTGGGTGGACCCGCTGGGTGCTGTGTGAGACTTTGGAGGCTACAGAACATTTGTTGTGGCAGAAAAAGGAAAAGGAAAAGAAAAAAGGAAAAGGAAAAGAAAGAAAAAGAAAAAGAAAAAGAAAAAGAAAAAGAAAAAGAAAAAGAAAAAGAAAAAGAAAAAGAAAAAGAAAAAGAAAAAGAAAAAGAAAAAGAAAAAGAAAAAGAAAAAGAAAAAGAAAAAGAAAAAGAAAAAGAAAAAGAAAAAGAAAAAGAAAAAGAAAAAGAAAAAGAAAAAGAAAAAGAAAAAGAAAAAGAAAAAGAAAAAGAAAAAGAAAAAGAAAAAGAAAAAGAAAAAGAAAAAGAAAAAGAAAAAGAAAAAGAAAAAGAAAAAGAAAAAGAAAAAGAAAAAGAAAAAGAAAAAGAAAAAGAAAAAGAAAAAGAAAAAGAAAAAGAAAAAGAAAAAGAAAAAGAAAAAGAAAAAGAAAAAGAAAAAGAAAAAGAAAAAGAAAAAGAAAAAGAAAAAGAAAAAGAAAAAGAAAAAGAAAAAGAAAAAGAAAAAGAAAAAGAAAAAGAAAAAGAAAAAGAAAAAGAAAAAGAAAAAGAAAAAGAAAAAGAAAAAGAAAAAGAAAAAGAAAAAGAAAAAGAAAAAGAAAAAGAAAAAGAAAAAGAAAAAGAAAAAGAAAAAGAAAAAGAAAAAGAAAAAGAAAAAGAAAAAGAAAAAGAAAAAGAAAAAGAAAAAGAAAAAGAAAAAGAAAAAGAAAAAGAAAAAGAAAAAGAAAAAGAAAAAGAAAAAGAAAAAGAAAAAGAAAAAGAAAAAGAAAAAGAAAAAGAAAAAGAAAAAGAAAAAGAAAAAGAAAAAGAAAAAGAAAAAGAAAAAGAAAAAGAAAAAGAAAAAGAAAAAGAAAAAGAAAAAGAAAAAGAAAAAGAAAAAGAAAAAGAAAAAGAAAAAGAAAAAGAAAAAGAAAAAGAGCCCCCCCAACGAAAGCCCAACTGTAAAACAACGTGTTGAATTTTTTCCGCTGTCCAGGAACACGGAGTGTCAGGTGGTGAAGTCCCAGGAATGTGATGCTGCTGCTTCCCAACTCACCCTGCTGGAGCCTGGGGTGGTGCATTGTCCTCCAAGTCCACGCTGAGGGCCCGGGAAGGAGGGAAAAGCATACACGTCTCTCAGCAGAGTCAAGATGTCTCTGGTTCTTGGTCACAGGCAAAGGATTAGTAAAGCACCATTAACCCTCCTATAAAAACACACCAGCTAGGGCTTCTTTCATCCTAAACAAAGTTTATAAACACACCCTTATCACTCGGAGAATGTTTATCTTCGTGTGCTATAAGTGGATTCCAAGAAAGCAACAGTAGCTAATGAAATTAAATATGATGTTTGGAGATACATTTTCTGCATTTAACTAACTGTGCGTGTGCATCTGCGTGCGGGTGGGTGTTTAAAGAAAGGGGCAACACTGAGGTTTGGTTTAGCCTAAGCCTCCAATTCTAATATTAATTTAGAACCCTGACTGATAGATGTGGAAGAGCAGGAAAGAGAAGGAATGAAAATTTCTCCATTTCTCTTCTCTTCTCTTCTCTTCTCTTCTCTTCTCTTCTCTTCTCTTCTCTTCTCTTCTCTTCTCTTCTCTTCTCTTCTCTTCTCTTCTCTTCGCCTCACCTCGCCTCGCCTCTCCTCGCCTCTCCTCTCTAAACACATCTGTAATTTATGGTCACTCATTTTCAAAGCAATTAACAGCAGCAGAAACCTAATTACAGCATCCCTGGCTGAGCGCAGTATCCTTTAGGGCTCCAGTTGTAATTGTTTTCTATTTACAATCACATTTCCAGGGGCTAACTGCCTAGCAAAGACCCCCAACTAACCCCTTCTACTAAAAGCTTCATTTATTCTTAATAACATGTTTATAGACCCAGCCTCATTTTTCATGAGAAGGTCACGTTTGTTATGCGTGGTTGTTAGGGAAATGATTAAGGAATCCTGGAAACAGTGGAAGTTCCTACTAAGGAACTGCACAAATCTCTGTTAAACAAAATGTTCCTTCCAGTCGGTGGACAGCCATTCATGAACACCCACAGGAGGATGAGTATGGCACTTGGGATCTGTAGCAGGGAGAAGAGCAAGAGCTGCCTGCGTGGTTCAGCTTAATATGCCTTAATTAGTCCACTTGGCCTTGACCAAAATATAATTTATTGCCATCAGTGTTGTTTTTTACTAAGGGGAAAGTGGAATAGGTTCAACCCACCTCACAGAGGTAGAAAAATATTATTGCAGACAATAAATTTGTCAGTCCTTTATTTGTGGAACTTAAGTGCAGTCTCTTTGTCGTGCCAGCATCCAGGCAAACATGGAAGCTTTCAGATAGAAAGATAAAGCTGTAGAAATGTCTCTCCGAAGAAAATCTCCTTAAGCAAACAGGAAGCACAGATCCCATTGAGGAAGACTGGTGAATTTGCATTTCAGGTTTACTTATTTGTACTAAAACTAGAATGACCATTGATGGGTGGAGAGCTCAGCGTGGTAGGTCCTTCCTATCAGTACGTTGGTTCAACTGCAGCATGTTTACAGAGCAAGGCCATTGGTGGGAACAGACAGATGATGCTACTGTGGTGTTGAAGTGTTCATGGCATTCAGTTTTGACAGAACATTTCATTTGAATTAAAAAAATTAAGTTTATTGCCATTTCGTTTCTTATTTTTTACCAGCTCTGCTATTACTGGTTGTAGTGTAGTCATCTTGATGTGTCTGAAAAAGGACCTTAAGGTCTTGCAAGGGAATTTTTAGCTTTTTTTGGGGGGAGCTTAGTTTACTGTGAGTCAGCTGAGTCTTGATGAGGGGAGCAGTAGGTGTCCCCCAGATGTCAGGCAAAGAGTATTTCCTTGAGTCTCTCTGAAGAGCTTTCCAGGACATCTCTTAACTCATGAAAAACATTGAGCTAGACCCAAGCAACTTTTCTCAAGAGAAAATTTGGTTGAAACTGGTACATCTCTCCAGGAAATTCAGTTTGGACTCATAATTTTCTAATGAAAACCTTATTTGTCACAAGCACATTCCTGACATCTCTTCCCTTAATGGCTTGAATCTCTTTCATAAAAACAGAGCAATTAGATTACCTAGAATTTATAGTAAGGAAAGGCACAGTCCTGTTTCCAGACCCTTTTTTTTTGGGTGCTCATAAAACGTAGCCTCCAGCCACCATCTTTTTGTCATCATCTGTGGTATACAACCTGGAGAGGACACAGGATGTGCTGGCAGTCCAGATGGGCTCGATCTGTCTCAGAGCCTCACTAGTCTTGCTCGAGCCTCCAAAACTGCAGCTATTTAAAGTCCATTTACAGCGTGGTGGCTGCTTAGTTCAAAAGCTAGCAACCAAGTTTCTCTTCTGGAAGACCTCAGTCCCAAAGGTGCCAAGCATGGTGGCAGTGAAGAGGCAGAGCAACTCCTCTCTGCTGTGAAGGTTGCAATGACTCATAGAAGTGCAGGGCTGGGGGACCTCAAGAGGTTTCCTACCTCAGCATGCTGCAGTGATGCAGGAGTGAATCTTTCTGGACCTTGAGATGAAGAACCCGTCCTCCCACATTGGCCATGGAAAGCAAGCCAGGCTTGATGTTTTTAAAACAGCCTTTTCTTTATTAAAAGTCCATTGTCCTGTCCCTTACTGCAGCCCTCTCCTCTCCAAACCAGCAGGTTTCCTCCAGCCTTTCCCTGTAGATTATACATGCACCCTCCATCGCCTTCACCATCCAACATATTTTGGACTCACATTTTTCCTGTGCTTCTCCTGCAGGATCTTGAGATATATATAAATGTTCCTGGGGACTCCAACAGGCCATTTTCTGCTGAGTTACTCTGCTGGAAACCCAGAGCAATCCCACTCACTGGTAACCCTGAAGTCAGTGGAGCTACTGCAGTGTACACCAGTCGGAGTTGAGCTGTGTCCCAAGCAATTTCCCCGTGTGATATCCTCCCTTTCTGCTCCTGTTCTCTTTCAAGGGGCAGAGTGAGAAAGAGAAGATGAATGGATGTGTGAACCGTGCAAACACCTCGACTCCCTCTAGTGGCTTTGACTCCATATAGAAGCTAATGGCTCGTTCCTTCATCTCCAGCCACAGAGGTTTGAGGCCTGAGAACCAGAGGGTCTGGGTTCATGCATGGCAAGGGCCAGTACTGGAAGATCTGTCATGCTGTCAGACCCTTTTGCCTGAAGACTGAGCTGATATTGAGAAGAAGCATCTCATGAGCATTAGGAGGAGAAAGCAATGGAGGCAAGAGCTCCTTGTGAGCATGGAGAACCCATGATCAAGTACACGACAGTCTCTTGCTTGCAGTGCCTCTCGTAGACAGCACTTTGTCCCAAAAAGGCATTTATTCAGGTTTTTGAAAGCCCTGTTGCCAGAGCTGCTTTGGTTTGCCTGTCTTGGCTGGTGATTTTGTTCAGGGCTCTCATTTCTTAGCTCCATGAACCACACATACGTGTGACTGCTGCTTGTTTTTACACTGAATGAAGTCCAGTGGTTATTTCTGCAGCTCCAGTAAGCTCAGCACCCCCAGACTCATTCTCATTAGCATCTTTTCTGAATGCACAAATGCAAGAGTTAAATTAGTTTTACTTTTTCAGTAAGAAGCCTTTTTAATTCTTGTATTTTTTAGACCAATACCACAACTCCCTAAGGGATCTTTTTTTCTTTCTCAGAAACAAAAGAAGAGAATTGTCTTCAAATTGCAGTTACAGAGGACAATGTTAAAGACATGCTCATTAGCTAACTAGTTCCTCAGTGCAAAGATGTCAAATGTCCCTCTAGATTTCCTTGGTTTCCTGCAATCCCTAGTCACATTACCAGGATTTGGGCAGCTATGAGAGAAGAGACTGACCCTCACCTGTCTCCAACCTCCTTTCAGGGAACTGTTGAGAGCCAGAAGGTCTCCCCCGAGCCTCCTTTGCTCCAGGCTCAGCACCCCCAGCTCCCACAGCTGCTCCTCATCACACTTGGGCTCTAGGCCCTTCCCCAGCTTTGTTGCCCTTCTTTGGACATGCTCCAGATCCTCAAGGTCCTTCTTGGAATGAGAGGCCCAAAACTGAACCCAGGATTTTAGATAAGGGCTCACAAGTGCCAAGTACAGGGGCATAATCACTTCCCTAGTCCTGCTGGCCACTTTATTTCCAATCCTAGCCAGGATGCTATTGGCACTTCTTGGTCACCTGGCCACACTGCTGGCTCATCTTCAGCCATCTATCAACCAGCATCCCCAGGTCCTCTTCTGCTGGTCAGCTTTCCAGCCACTCCACCCTAAGCCTGTAACATACAGGGTGTTGTTGTAACCCAAGTGCAAGACCCAGCATTTAGCCTTTTTGGACCTCATCCCATTGGCCTTACTTCACCCAGGGCTTGCTCCTCACATTGCAGCTCTGGGATGTCTGTACCTACAAACCCTTTTCATTCCTACAGGTAACATTTACTGATGGTTTCTGCAGCACACCATGAAGATGTCTTTTCTTCTGTCCACCAGCAGAGCTATAACTCTGTTCAAGCTCTTCCTACCTCAACGCTACTGCAATGTCATCTCTGCCTACTGAAACCACTGCTGCCCACCTAGACAACTCCTGCAAAGGTCGCTGTCCCAGCATATGGCTTTCATCATGTCACACTGCCAGTGCTCTACCTAGATGATCCCTCATCTCATTTGCACTAGTCCTTTTTGTCCCTTGTCTTGTTCTCATGCCAGTTGTCACTTCCCATTCAGAAGCTTTGCACAGGTCCCTGATGTTTGCCTTCATTCCAGGTGTGCTGGATTTTGTGCTCTCTCCTATGCCTGATGTAAACAACCAAGATCTCTGCACATAGCTACTTCATAGACCTCCTGACAAACCTCCTTTAAAATCTCTTTTGTGACAATGTGAGGGAAAAACTGGACCCTTTTCTCCTTGAGGTAGAGGGGGTCTGGACCACACAGCTGAGCTCAGGTGAAATCCATCTCCTGGGGCTGGAGGGAGGCGAAAGTTTGCAGCTGCCCAAACCCAAGTGCTTTTAATAGAATGGTGAGGGTTTTTTGAAGAGGCAGCCCTGAAATTCTCAATGTGAGTTTTGGTTTTCCTTTTGTAACTGAATTTAGTTATCCCAACCCCTGACCAGTCTTTGCAGACAATGTAAACTCTTGGGGCAAGGGCACTTTTTCTCTCTGATTGCAGCAAAGAGCTTGGCAGCTTGCTCACCCTCTCTTCCTTGGGCCCCTGGCTGCTGCAAGGGTATGAAGGGATCATCATTGTCAGTTTACAAACACAGGCATCTCCTATTTTTTTTTTTTTTTGTGGTTTCCTGCTAAATCTCCAGGCCAGGACACTGAAAAACATACAATTAGTAAATCTTCAAATCCCCAGTTGAAACAATTACAACTCCAAGGCTGTGCAGCGATGAGATGTCGTTGGATAACGTAATCACAGCTTTACATGGCTGTTGCTGATCTCTTGGTTTATAATGATTTCATTTCCCCTCTCCCACCTCCTTTCTATTTTCTATTATGTAAAACCCTAAGAACTAATTACAAGTGGGTGGATCAAAGATCATACGTTTTAGTTTTCCTTCCAGCCTCACCCACTCACGGTGAGGAATCCAGCATAACCCATTAAACTGTAGGTACTTGCTGACAGAAAGGGAACCATCTGCTGAACAACTTCTGTTAATTATTTTGGAACACACTAATGAGAAGAAAGTACAGGCCCGTAATGACCTTTCCCTTGGTGGCAGAATCCGCTGCAAAGTAGACAGTTGTGGCTTGAAGCCAAAAGTTAATGGTTAGTATTGGCACAAAAGACTCAAGCGTACTCGTATTTATTAATTTCCCTGTAGTGGAGAAAATATTCCAGGCATTCTGAGTATAAAACTTCCTAGCACCTGCACAAAACCCAACTCCAAAATACTCATTTAGAGCATTATTCAGAGTCCCTCAGAAAATGTGGACTTCACATGTTTACTTCCTTGTGGTGTTCTTTTTGTTTTGTCACATCTGATTCAGTCAAACAACCTTTTGTTTTGTTTAGCAATGAGCAATATTTACACAGGGCTTTTTTGGCACGTAAGGATCACAATTATTTCATGTCCCTGAGGCACAGAGGTCGGTGGAAACTTATGCCCCTTGTAGACATGTGGACTGATCACTCATAGGTTTTATTTTTATCTATTTTGTCTGGTTTAGTGCAACTGAATAAACTGGCTTTTTCTTTGCCTTTTCCAGGAGATGCCTGCTGGGCTTAATGCAGAGCTCATGGGGGTTTCTGTGAGTCTCTCCACGGAGCTGAGCAGACTTTGGATCACCCCTCAATGGATCTGGATATCTTGAGTCTGAATTACCCATCTGCCTTATTACTTAAATGGTGTGAAGCTTCACTGTATTTCTTAATACATTTTGCAAGAGAGCAGTGCCACGCTTCTGAGGGAATAAAACAGAGGAAGGAGATCTCACCAAATCCTGCAGAGTATTTCAGCCACAGCTCTGTCCCTAGATGCTAAAATATTGAACCTTTGAACTGTGTTTTAAATTAGACGAGGAATTGCCCGTTGCACAGGGGACCTGATCTACTCTGTTTAATTTCTGTGGGTTTTTTAACCCTGGAGACTGTGGCTTTTCAGTGTAGAAGGGCCATTTCAAGGGCAGTTTCTTCATGTGTCTAACCAGTGGCTCTAACCAGGAATGTTCTTTCTAGGTCTGTGTTTGCACCCGTATTGCTCTAATAGCAGCAGGTAAAGTAAAGACACAGCATAAGTGGTAAATTAAAAGCTGTTTGTGTCTAAGTCATCCCATCTGTGTCTTTTGGATAGAAGTCAACCATCTTTGAAACCACATGCATCAAGCAATTGGCTAAACGTCCTTGTAGACAGGATGTCTCCTATTTGCATTTGAAGTGCTACGTTTGCTGTTGAAAAATATGAATGCAACTCCCTTATACCATCTTCTCCACCTGTTTACAAATAGTGGCTATTGCATCATCAAAAAATAGGTGTTAAAATGCCAGAGCTGTCAAAGGGCTTTAAAGCATCTTTGTGGGAAGCACAGGAGATTTATTGGAAACACCTGAGGTAGCCCTACACCCCAGGCTCTGCCCTGCCTCCAGCCCATCCCACCACTGCCACTGCCACCCACCACCACTTTTGAAGTCACTTCGTTGGTCATAGACACGCTGCAAGTTGGGGTACACACCTCTCATTCAAAGGGCAATATATTATCCTCCTGACAGATGTAATCAGTCCCTTGGTCTCTTAGAAGTGCAGCTGTTGGTGAATTCTTTTTTGTGAATGTAATATTTGAGAAGACTTAAGTTAAAAGCTGACACTTCCACTGAAATCTCATCTCCTTTGGAAAGAAGGTTCCCGTTTTTCTGGCTCTCCTCTGCCTGTGACAGCCAGGGATGTGTCAAACAGCATTCAACTGACAGTTTCCAACAGAGATGCCATTAGCAAAGATGGCATGAAAAGAACCCTCCCTTAGAAACGTTTTTAATGTGAGCTGTTTGTTTTCAGAGCTGTGGCAAGGCCAAACCAAGGGGGGAAAAAAAGCCCCTTATTTAAGAGGAAGTTATATGTTGAAAAAAAAAAAAATAAAAGAAAGAAAGAAAAAAGATGCTGCAGCTTGGGAACAGGTAATGGTAGATGGAGAGGAACCAGAGCGAGCTGGGCAAATTGAGGTGTGGGGGAGAGGCAGGGACCAATGGTGTTGTCTGCAATGCTGGAGGACCATTTTCACCCTCTTTGTCTGTGTCTAGTGTAACTCCTTGCTTTCCAAAGGGTGGAAGGTACCCATCCCCAGCTGGACCCACTGCCCAAAGCCATGGCTGAATTGGGAAGTGAACCCCAGGCTGCCCAAAGACTCATCCAGTGCCTGAACCACAGGCTCGTCCTTTCTTTTTATTGGTAAAAATAAAAAATATGACCTTCTTTTGGCAGCCTTACAGAGCAGATGCTGCTTTTTAGATGACAGCATAGAAATGCAGAAAAACTTTGGGGATTTGCAGAAATTCTTTCCAACGACAGATTGTCTGGTCTACTAGTGTCATAATGTCAGCCCTGAAACATGCCATAACGCCTCCTTTCAGCAGAACAAACATAACCCCCTAGACCAGCTCTTTGACAAGTAAGTAAAACAAAGCAGGGTAATTGTGGCTGGAAACCCACCAGGTTCTTAATGTGACCTCTTGAATACTAATAGTTAGTAGAGATGCAATGAATAAATGTCAAGAATATTACAAGCAATCCGTGTTTAAGAAAAGGACTCTGGAGGGAAGTTTGTGAACAAAAAAAAAAATCTTCTGAATGTAAGTTACAGTAATGAGGAAGAGCTCACGTGGCTCTTGGAGAACCTGGAGGTATTTTTCATGTGCTGGTGGACTGAAGGATGGAGACAGAGAAGTCCAGGCTGCTACAAGCTACCAGATTTTTGGATCCCCTGACATGGAAGATAAAAGCCCAAGCTCTTTATGGAGCTGCTTTGTTCAACAAACACACAGGCAGAAAATAAGTGGGGAGGAATAAAGGGGGTATGGAGCACTGCGTGTTGATGCAACTTAGCATCTTTGGAAGACCACAGTTTGCCTGTAAAAAGTCTTTTGTGTGTGTGTATTCATGCGTCAATCATGCAGACAAGGTATGCATATGGAGAGATCACCCTCAGTGCCCAAGGCTCTTGGGAGATCTCCCTCCTTTCTCCCTCCCCCCCAATTACTAGATAACTGGAGGAGGTAAACCAGCAGTGTGTAACTTGTGGGGTTGGGGTCAGAGTGCCCCTGGGGCAGGAAAGCTGCCTTCCCTGGCAGAGCTGCCTCTGCCTTTGATTTTGGGCATCCTAATTACAGTCTCAATAACTTCTCCACTTCCAGCTATTTCCCTTGTGCTCTGGCACCGTGTGTGACGTGTCGGTGCACGGGTCCCACTCGGAGCTGATTCTGTAAAGAAAGCAGTGCCAGAACTAATATATAGGCTAGAGACCTGGCTTTGCTAAAACCAGCCTGCAGGATGTAGCATCTATGTTTTTGTTAATCCATTCTGGCCCAAGGAAATTCTGGTTTTGCTGGGCAGTTTCTGATTCTCTCTGCAGAACAATGTGAACAGAATGGACAGAGTAAAAAAGCCCATTTTGTTCGTGCAGGAACTGGAAGAGGAGAGAAAAGGGATGCTGGGTCTTTCCATACATGAGCCTCAGTGCTGCAAAGCAGAAGCCAAGAGCCTTGGTCCCATATAGCTGCAACTGTGTGACCACCATCCCATCCCACTGGATAACAGCTTTTAGTCCAGGCTGCTTGTCAAATTTTTGAATTGAAACATCTTGGATGGTGTAGATGCTCCTTTGGCTGGTGTTTGGCTCTATACCCATCACAAGAAATAGGTGGACCTCTGTTAGCCACATTTAATAAAGGTGCAGAGGTCTTGCAGCAGCCCAAATGACGTGTGGCTCGTGCAGAGCTGCTCCCCTATAAATTGGCTTCTTAGCTAAGCCATTTTTTGACTGTGATTTCAGCAGGCTGGCCGTGTCAGCCTGTTTCCTTTTTCTCATTCCCTTCTCCAGCGTCACCAGTGATATGACTTACAACTTGGGAGGCTGCACTGAAGCTTGTTGGGTGGTGTATGTAAAATGAGACACAGCTCACTTTCAAGACTGGGAATTCAATAGTTCAGCTGCACATGCTGGGTACAAAAGTGTTTCTTTTTTCTGGTTTTGAGTGTGACACCTCCAAGTGTCATGGAATAACCCCCTGTTCCTGCAAGAACAGAAGCCACGAACCTCTGCTTATGTTTGGCTGCTTTGCAATCTCCCATGTCCTCACCTCTCCTCCTTTCCTAAGGCAAACAGTCCCTTGGGGGGTTTGGTCTTTTTTTAGTGGGAATACAAAGTTTCAGCTCTAAAGCACAAGTTTAACTTCAGCGATTGAGCTTGACAGGAATATAATGATGCCCTAAAGGGACATAACACCCAGCTTCCAAAAGAGGATGAGCCAACTCAGGGCAGTCTTGTTTTGAGCCTGAGCTGCCTTCCCACATTGCAAGCCCACATCTCAGCCCAGAGCAGAGGCCTCCTTCAGGTGAGGGTGTCATTAGTGTAGTTAGATGGTTAGAAGGAAAATGACCCAAGACTGAGGTCCTAATTGCTTTAGTGGGTGTTGGCATCCAACTGGAGTAAGCCTGTGTGCTGCAGGATGGAAGGCATGGCTTGAGGCTGTTTTGGTGGAGGTTTTCTTGTGTGAGAAGTTGCATAATCCAGGCCAATTACACAGGTTCAGTGCTGGTGGGCTACCAGAAGAGTGTTTCCTCCTGTTTCTAACTTGCTGTAATTAAAGTTCCCCTCCATTAGCCCCCCTACTCCTCACAAATGCTGTGACTCTCCTGCTCAGCTGCTCCCACACCGTGCAGTGCAATCAACAGCTGAGCAGGGTCAGACCAGAGCTTTCTTGGTAATGAAGTTCAGAAAGATGTCTCTGCCTTATCTGATTGGCCTGGAGAGCCTCACCGATTGCTTTGTTCTCAGATGTCCATGTGGGGAACAAATCCCATCCTGGAGTCCTGTGAAGGAACGAATCCTAGGTGCAGGATGGGATCTAAGTGGATGGGAACCCACAGAGACCATCAGCTCTATCTGTCTGCCTAGGAGTCCTAAAAAACACATTTGCTGCAGCATGCATACCCCAGTGTGAAGTCAGCCAGGAACAAGCCAGAGAACCTGCCTCTGACCCTGAGGACACTGCTTGAAAAATATTTTCCAGAACTGGATGCCTGGGGACCTGCAGCTAACAAACATTCTGGAAGTGTAATCACAGCCTTTGGCTCTGCTGCCCAACCACCTACGGGAGGTGAGTTTAAAGAGAGCGGCTCTAAAGCTGTCAACAGAAGAAGGAGGGAAGCCAAATTGCTTTCGTGCTTGCGTTCCTGTGCCAACTGGTTTGTCATGGGATTGGTATGTAGCGAAGATAGAGTCGTCTGCAGAAAAGCTATATTATTCTTTTTTTGGATGGGCCCGCTGGAGATCAGTCAGGGCCCATAGTAATTTCCTGAGGGGACGAATCCAGCTCTGAGATCGGCCACTGGCTCCTCAGTGATTGCATGGAGCTTTGTGTTGGGTCAGAAAGTCAGCCTTTGAGGAGAAAAGCTGGAGAAGCCTTCCAGGAGTGAGAGCTGATAAGACAGCAGCTCCCCAGCTGTGGTGTGGCCACACAGTGCTGCGTGTGTCCTTGGAGTAACGAGAGTCAGTAACGCTGGGCCAGGCTCTGACCTCTGCTGTTTAGGGATAAATCCCTGGTAACTCCACCAGCCTCTCCATTGGGCTGCCCATTGGCTTCTGCAAGTTGTGTCAGCCCTCCCACAGCCCAGGTCTTCTCATGGGGTCTAGCTGGGGTTGGAGACATCTGGTCCTTCTCCAAGGGAGGTTCATGGAGAGAAGGACGTAGCGCTGGAGAGCAAACTGAATGGCAAGAGCTGTGCTCCTCTGCAGAGCATGAAGCACTCTTCCTCCTGGCATCTGAAATAGAAAGATGTGGTGTAAGGACTACCCAATCTGGGGTGAAATCTCTGTTATGGTCGAAGGAGGACCACTGAGATTTGCTGAGAGTGTGGCACAGTGGGTCAGAGTTCGTGAGCAGGGATGCACACACTTGATAGAAGAGAGATCTCTGATCCCAGGCAAAGCACATGGTGTATTCCCATAAGGACCCAGGTAAAACTAAGGTAAATCACATTAGCAGGAGCTTTTCAAGGTGAAGAATGTCTCAGGTGTCCCTACTGCAGGGTGAGAGGTGCTGGTCAGCATGGAGAATCCTGAGCTGGCCCCACTGGCGTGAGCTCTGTTTGTGGGCTGTTGGGACATGTAGAGCCTGAGTGACAAGTGATGGGGTCTAGTGACCTCATGCAATGGTGCAGGGCAGGAACACCTGCCCTTTCCACTGCCCAACCATCCTGGGAGGACAAGCAAATGAAGTCTTCCCCCTGCAAACTAATTCCAACTCCTCTTTCAGGTTTTGTCTCCAAGACACGTAGACACCCGAGGTGGCACACTCAATATTTCTCTCAACAACTTGTTAAGTTCATTTGCTCAATAAGACTCACTGGTGTGAGAGTGGGAAGGGCTGAATGGGCTGTAGAGGAGTAAAGGTCTAAATTTATGCAGCATACATCAGAGCTAAAGCTCAAAGAGCTGTGCCTGTGGTCTGGACAAGGGTGGGGTCTTTGCTTGGCTCACCTGCTACCAGCTCCTTGGGCACCTCAGGGTGGCAAACCTCACAGCTGGCCAAGCTGGGCTGGAGGAACCTGACAAATCGCCCTCCTCTAAAACCCCAGCCAAGACTCAGCCCCCGAAGGAGACGTGCAGCCAGAGGGCTTCCCTCCCGTTTTCCCCAAAAAGCTGCCTTCCCTGTGATGGGCGGTTGGCACCCGTTGCCTCTCGGTGCCTGGCGTGGCAGGGACGGCCGTGGGGGAGCTGGCAGCCCCCACAGCCTCCTCCCCAGCTGTGGCTGCTCCCCGGGGTGCTGCTCAGCCCACACCCTGCGTCCTCGTCCTTTGGCAAGCCGTTCCCACCCTCCAGCTGGCCGGGGAGAGCCGCCAGCTGCCTCCCTGAGTCAGGAGCAGGGCTCAGCCCCTCCTCACCTTTCCAAAAACATTGGCAACCACTCGCTGCCCCCCCCCCCCCCGGGTATGAGGCTGGGGGAACATTTCCTCCAATAAGGGCTGCTCTGTGTAAAAGGTGCTCCGGAGAGAGGCAGGAGGAGAGCTCGGTCCCAGCTGCCACGGGGCAGGGAGATGTTGACCCCGCGGGTTTGGGGGCTGATGGATTTGTGAAAGTCACTTTTCTTACACCACCGCTGCCCCGTGGATTGAGTCACGAACGAGCCAACTGAGCTCAGCGACTCCCATGTTTATTGGGGTGGATGGATTGAACGTCGCTTTCCTTTTTTTTTGGGGAGGTGATCTGGAGGTAGAGCTGCTCAGATGAAAAACACGTGCAGCACTGAAGGGCTGGGAAGGGACTTGTTAAGCCCATGCGTTGCATTGTGTTTTCTGTCGGTCCCAAGCTGCAGGTACTCACAGGACCTGGCAGATTTCCTGTTGCAAATTCACCTGTAGACCTCCTCTGGGTTTTTCTCTGAAGCACAGCAGACTCTGCAGCCCCAGAGAGGTTCCAGGGTGGAGTGGACAGTGCCAGGCTGATGGACACCATTGAGGATAAGGATGGTGTTGCTCCTCAAGCATGAAACAGGGACATTTCTTGCTACCCTGGCTCAAACTCAAAGGATTGGCAGAAAACTGAGGCATTGTATTCATTCTTTTACATGCATATATAGGGGGAACTGATACTGCACCTCCAAGATCATCTGAGAACTTCCAGGCTACTGCAGAGCTTTAGGACATGAGTAATGCCCTCCTGTTTTTGTTACTGGGGACACGTTACACCCTGTAGTACAGAGGTCCTGATGTTTGCTGGGGTACTGGTAAGTGCTGTGAATCTGGGGGCCCAGGGAGGCACAGGATAAACCTCTGCCCACCCAAGCTGGCTGGTACAGGTGATCTCTTCCCATCCCCAGTTCCTGACTTATTATATGATATGATGTGTTTATCCATCTGTTTGCAATCTTGGGGAGGCTGGTGTGGTTTTAATTAATGAGCAATTGTTTTTGTGGTTGTTGTGCAGTGCCCCGAGCAATTCAACAGGGGTGGGGGTGCTTATAAATAAAACAATTATTGTTACCCAACTTCATTAACATGCAACGCTGCCATTCTCTCCTCCTGTCCTGCCCCCTCCCTTCTCTCTCTATCAGGTGGGTCTGGAAGGGAGAAGAGTTGGCAGAGCCCAGCTCCCCTGAGCAGTGGCAGTGTGGACTCTCTGGTGTCTCCTAAGGACTGAGCCTTGCCCTCACCCAGGCCAGAACCAAGATCTTTCTCCTCCAGCTATTTCCACAGAACTTACAGAAGCCAAATTCTTTTTGAGAGCTTTACTCAGCTGCCAAATTGGGCTGAAATCATCAAAACCAACTTGGAGTAGATAGACACTGTGTATACACACCTGTGCATAGTAACTATGTAAATTATGGTTTGTGTGGAGAATGAGGCCCAGAAGTGGACACAGGTGCCTAAAATCATGTTTAGGCAGGGTTTAGTACCTGACTTTCAGAAAGCCCTCCTAGAGGGGTTTTTGGATGCTCGCAGGGTGCTGGATGGTTTTTGTGCCCATCAGGTGTTGCAGCTGGTCCATTCCCCATGACCTGTTTCAACTCAATAAGGGTTATTCCCAGGTCTGCTTTTTTACTGCCTGCTTTCTTATAGCTCCTCAGGCAGAAAGAGTCCTTGGAGCCTTGTGTCCTTCCTTCTCCATAAGATTTTATAACTGCTGCTGCTGCAGGACTTTGTTTTTCCCCAATAACCAGAGCAATGCAATACAAATGAGCGTGCTCAGCCATGCACCTGATGAGAAGATGGAGCCTGAGCAAACCCCCACTGTGTTTTGGATTTAAACCATCAGGTGGGTATTACATTTGGGGAAATCCCAGCCTGGTGGCAGGCAGCTGTCAGGGGTGCCCTTGTGCCTCTCCAATGAAAGCATTGTTCTTGCTGTAGCAGTAATCTCACAAATTAAAATAAACCAGGGCCCCTGTGTGATTTTCAGTGGTGCCCAGCAACAGGACAAGGGGCAATGGGTGCAAACTGGAGCCCGGGAGGTTCCATCTCAACAGGAGGAAAAAATTCTGTGGTGTGAGGGCAGGCTGCCCAGAGAGGCTGTGGAGTCTCCTTCTCTGGAGAGATTCCAAACCCACCTGGACACCATCCTGGGCACCCTGCTGTGGGTGAGCTGATGGAGCAGGGGGTTGGATGAGATGATCTCCAGAGGTCACTTCCATCCCCCAGCATGCTGGAATTCTGTGATTCTGTGAGTCTCTGACAGCCTGTTCCTGTTGAGCCAGTGACAGCCTTGCTGTGGTGAGGACACCTTGCTTGTCAGTTTACAAAGGTGTGCAGCTGGTGTCCCCTCTCTGAACCAGAGAATGACTTTGTTTTCCTAATGACCAGGCCTCAAAAGCTTTTTTCAGATTCAACATCTGAGCCTCTGAGCACTGGGTTGTGTGATGGGACATGGCAGCCCAGAGAGGGGACAGCTGTGGGAGGGCATGACTTGGAGCATCTCTGCATGACTGTCCTGGGACTCATAAGATGCATCCAGCTCTGGTTGACCTTCCACACGCGTGTTTCCTGAGTAGGGAAGTGCAACAGACACCACCAAATCCAGGTTTTAGCAGTGAAAAGGCAAGTCTGGCCATGCATTGGACAGACCCAGCCACTCAGGTCCCCATCAAGGTGTAAGGAAGGGTCCTGGGAGCTGTATCAGTCCTGTGGCATCAGCTGGAGCAGCTCTGCAGAAACCTGAGATGTCCAAATGCTGGGGTAGCAAACTTTGGGATGTCTTTTGCGGGGGACAGCTGCGATGTTCCAAAACCACCTTTTCTCCTTTTCTTCCTTGCAGATCCCCCATCCTAGGGGCATCCCTTTCTAGCCCCTTTTTTACCAGGCACAGCGGGATGTGGGTGCCACCAGCTCTCCTCTCTGAGCTTGCAGGAGTGACAGGCTGAAAGAACAAGCACGGGCGTTGTGCTGCTCTGAACGAGGCAATGAGCTGCTGACCAGGGAAGGTGGTTACATGGAGAAAGGAAACATGGCTGGAGGGTCAGGCTGCCAAACCTCTCCTCTGGAGCACGTGCTGATCCAGGCAGAGCTCTATAGATTATTTCTGTGTGCGCTCCCCTTGCCAAATATAACTAATAGCGGGAGGTTGCTCTGTGTCTAATTGGGTGATGAAAGCCTGTTCAGGAGGCCAAGACCAAATGGTCAGAAGCTGGGGAGGCAGGAATTGAAATGACACCAATTCCCAACGCAGCAAGGACTGGGTGGTGAGCACCAGCTCTTCCCTCTCTCTCGACCTCAGTCCTCCTCAAGGGACAGGGGAGAAAGATGAGGCTTGAGGAGATCGGGGATGCACTTGGGGAAGATGGGATTGTCTCCTGGGAAGGCCTTTGCATTAAAGGAGGGGTGGATAGTTCATTTTGAGCATCAAAACGTGTTGGCTGTAAATTGTATTATATTCATATTAGGCTTTCTAGAGAAAAAAAAAAAAAAAAAAAAAAAAAAAAAAGCTGGTTGGAAAGACAATTTTCAGCAAGTAAAATTTCCTTGTTCCAAGGAAGGCTTCGGTCTAGACAAGCTTTGAATTCCAGCAGGAAAGTGTTTGGTTTCTGCATAGTTGCATTGCTAATTGCCTCCCCAACCTGTCCTAGCTGGGGGAAGAGGGCAGCATGGACCCTGCAGACAGCAGATGAGCAAGAGAAACCTCAGGCTGGCAGATGAGAAGGAAGAGTCTGGAGTCCTGGAGGACATGGTGAGCACAGGGCTGAGCAGAGATGCTCCTGCAGTGGCTTTGAAGCCATTCCCATGGCACCCCTCCTACCAGCCCCTGAGCAGTTTGCAGTGTCTTTATGGGTACTCCATCCCTGTGGGGTGAGAGTGAGGGACTCCTGAAGGCAGGAATTGTGATCCTCCCCACCCAACAACACCTTGCTCACTGTCGTGGCAGTCCCAAGTGTTGTGGTTCACCAAAGCCCCCGCTGTCAGCCAAAGATCTGGCCCGTGTGCTGTGTTTGTACAGGAGGGGAGAAGAAGGGATCCGTGTGCACACGAGGCACAGGGGAGTGAAGGGATGGAATAATTCAAATCGTGCTGGGACATTTATGAGTCACCTTCCTCTTCCCCTCCCCTCCGAGATAGATGTCATAATGGAGACTAACCCTGCAGTAATCTCCATAGAACATATGTGATATGTTTACTTATTTCTTTCCTCTGTCTTCCCCATTCTGCAATGTAAACAGTCATTTGTTCCTCCTCCAGATGCTGATACATGGTCTCACCAGTAGGAAATATATTATCATCCAATAAAACCAAATTCTTGGTGGCAATGCTGATGATTTATTGATTTTGGCTCCATTGCTCTCACAGATGGAAATAGAAGCTGGCAGTTAGCTCATGTCTTACAACCCAGCCTAGACCATTCGCTTTCGCGTGCTGAATGATGCACTTTGGAGACAGTATCTGTTCCTCAGGAGGAAGTTTCCAGGGTTGTGGCTGGATTCATTTAAGACTGCAATCAACGTCGATTAAATGTGAATGCATCATGGGGACCCCTGCTTCTTAGTGGTGAGCTACCTCTGGGATAAAGACATCCAGGGCACATCTCCAGCCCTGCAGTGATGTGTCCACCCCAGTAAACATACGCACCGGGAAGGTTGAGAGCCAACGCAAACAAACAGTGCAGAGCAGGCTGCAAAGTCCTGACCCATGGAAACTTCCTGGGTCCAAGGGTCCCTGCAGCTGGAGAGGATGTCCTCGCTCACAGCTGTGGTGGCTGCTCCCTTCCCAGAGGCAGCCCTTCCCTTTCCCTGCCCACCTCGACCCCGTGTGAAGCTACAGGGCTCTGGGAAGTGGCCTGGGAGACCCGGTGTGCCTTCTTCCCATGGCCTACTTCTGGGCTCCTTCACTTGTTGGCCAGTGTTCAGCAAGCAGAGTCTCCACTGGAGTAGGGTTTCCAGCCGAGCCCACGCACTTGCACTGTGGGAAGAGCTGAGACCTCTGTGGTTGGTTTGTGTTTCAGAAGCCACTGGTGTGTGGAAGTCTCTTGGCCGGGCACTACTGGCTTTGCAGAATTTCTTTTTTTTTTTTCTTTTTTCCTTGTGGATTCTCTAACTGGGCCAAGAGGAACCCCAGGAGTCACCAGCAGACCCAACAGCATGCTCAGGGCTGAACAAGATACTGATGGCTTTTGTGGAGGGTGAAGAATAATGGAGTTAGTGACTGGATCAGCTTGGCTTGCTGAAGTAACTGTTCTGGGGGTCTGGTTTGAGTTCCCATAAAGAACCCCTGGCTTATAAAAGAAGAGCCACATGCCATCCCTGTAGCCCCAAACTTTCTCTGCTCCTCAGGTCCACAGCTTCATTGGAAATACACCACCAGGGCTGGGTAAAGTCAGGGCAAGGCAGCCACTTCTGCTTTGCCATCTTCACCCCAGTAACCCTCAGGGCAACCTTTCCTTCCTGGTATCCAGCTCTGTGTTGAGTCACCCCCCAGGGACATGAGCTGGTTGAGAGGGGTTCGCCCAGAGCAGCTGATGAGCAGTAGTAGCTTGTTTTCCCCAGCAGTGACCTGCTGGCATGGCCATGCCTGAGGTTAGACCAGATTACAACTGCCCTTAAAACTTCTGCTTCATCCTCCGATCACTCTTGGTCAGAATCTTTCATCTGTTTCGGGAAAGTTTGGTTAACTTTCATGTGGTTTCCAAAAAAGAAAATCACCCACCAGAATTTCCTGTTATGCCATCAGTCTCCAGCCCGGCCAAAAGGAGCCATTTACTGTTGTTTACATAGCTGCAAAAATGTCCTAGGACCTTCACAGGCCAAGGTGCCTGCTTTCTCTTAAAGCCTGGCCTCCCCAAGCTCCGAGTGCCATGTGCAGCTGTGTTTTGCTCTGCAGGCTCTGGTTCCTGGGGAGGGAATTGCTCCAAGGCAGCAGAACCACGTATTCACATGCCTCTGTACCCTGCCTCGTGCCAAGGGGCCCTGATTCCCATGGGTGCTGCAGGATGCTCTGGCTGTGGCAGATGTGTGCTGGAGTTGGGAGAGCACGGCCAGGAGGGAAACTGCTCTGGAAGCTCCTGCTGCCAGTGTGAACAGTGTTTTTATCCACGTTGGTGGATGAAAAGATGGATGTGAGCTGACAACATGCAGTCCAGAAAGCCAGGCATATCCTAGGTTGCATCAAAAGAAGCAAGACCAGCAGGTGAAGAGAGGGGATCCTGCCCCTCTGCCAGCTCTGGGGAGACCCCCCTGCAGTGCTGGGGCAGCTCTGGAGTCCTCAGCCCAGCAGAGCCAGGGACCTGCTGGAGCTTCAAGGGGCCTGGAAGAAAGTGGGGGACAGACTTTCTAGCAGGGCCTTTTTTGACAGGACAAGGGATGATGGGTTTAAACTAAAAGAGGGAGATCTAGACTACATGGAATAAATTTTTGAGGATGGTGAGCCCCTGGCCCAGGTTGCCCAGAGAGGTGGTTGCTGCCCCATCCCTGGAACCATTCCAGGTGAGGTTGGCCAGGGCTCTGAGCAACCTGCTCTAGCTGCAGATGTCCCTGCTCAGGACAGGGGGGTGGCACTAGATGACCTTTAATGGCCTCTTCCAAACCAAAACATTCTGTGATTTTCTGAAAGTCGTGGCATCTCCTGTCTGGGCATGGAGGAAGGAGAATGGCTCATGGTGCAGCAGCTGGGCTGGGTGAAAGGATGGACAGTGGGGCAGGAGGAGGGAAAGCAAGAGGAAAATGTCACATAGAGCTTTCCAGAATAGCTTGCTGCTGTTTTGGGAACAATACTGAGACCTTGCCGGGTGGGAGCCAGGCTTGGGATCCCATCTAAAAGATGTCTGAGATCAATGTGAAGGCAAGCAAACAGCCTCTATTGCAGAGGGGTTCCTGGAAGTCAACAGAGAACATGTGGCCTTCTATATTTTGTGTTAATATGCCTCTTTTCTGGGTAGTCAGTTTTAGCATAAGGAAAAGTGGGCACTTGTATGGGAAAATAAACTTGTCCTTTGAAGCAGACCCACCTTGGGATCTAGAGACCACAAGGTGAGCTAATCTACCTCCTCTCCATGCCTTTGCCATGTGGGACCTCCAGAGTCCTTCAGACAGCCCCAATGAAAAACACTCTCTCAGCAAACACTAGTTGAAGTGTGAATGTTAAACAAACCACTTGTCCTTGGAGGTCCAACTGCTATCTGCTCACCACCCAAAAATGCACTATGGGAATGTACTTCTGGAGAAAACCTCATTGTAGATATGGGGTCGGAGGAGGAGAGGAACCATTCTGATCTGTACCTTCTGAGTGCTGGAGGCATCATTTAAATCCTGAGTGCCCAATAACCCAGATACCTCATGCTGTCTAACGATATGCAACGATGCATTTGTTTCTTCACGGAGACCTAAGGGACCATACAATGGGATTGTGCTGATTTTTTCTTGGCAGAACAGCACATGCTTAATGGAAAGCAGCAAAACCCTAGATCTAGAGGTGATATCTGCAGCGATTTCAAGGTCTCTGGTCTTTGAACAGCTCTAGAAAACCTGCTATGAAGATAATTCTGTTCACCATTAAGTCCCTTTCACCTGCAGGTTTTTCATTTCCCAGCAGAAAGAGCTGAACCACTGAGCTTCTCCCAGGGCACTGATCACAACCCATAAAGTGCCATTGGGAAAGGAAAAGCCGAGTTATGTCAGTCACACATCATATTTGAAGTTTATAAAGGGTTAATAAAAAATTAACAGGCAGTTTTGCAAATGGTTGCTCACTTTGGTGCCTGATGGGGTCCTTCACAGCCATCATTTGCTCGTTAAGATCAATTTACAACACGGAGCATTCCGACCTGTGTGCTGCTCATGATTAGAAATAATCTGGTTTCATTTTTGTGAAGAGAAAGATATTTCAACCAAAGCCCCAGTCCTTTGCAACGCACAGCTGAAAGGTTTGAAACCACTTTCTCCTTAAGGGGAAAAGTAAACTTTTAAACATCTCTTTTGTTTTTATGAGGAAAAAAAATAATCAGTTTCACTCGTTTCCTCTCTTTTTCCTTTTCCAATATGGAAAACTACAAATGAAATAAAATCTGTGACCTCTTGGCCACACTGACTGTAAAAAAAACCCCATAAGCATACTCTAAACAAAGAGCTTGTGCTCATGTGTTTACATAGCTGTTAATTTACCATATTCTTAAATTTATAGACCCAAATCTCAATGTCTTCACTTTGTTTTTCCATTAAGAGAACTTTGTGTAAGTAAAGGATGAAAAAAAAGAAGTCACTTTTCACCTAAGTAAGCCTGTGAAAATTTTACCCAGGTAAGAAGTGATAATGATTTCAGAATATGGTCCTTCGGAAATCTCTATGCAAGGGAAAATAACAATGTGACCAGCATAAGAAACTTTTTTTTTTTTTTTTTTTTTTTCCCCAGAATTCTTTATCAATTTCAAAACAATACCAAAACATTCTGCTGTATGACTTTCAGTGGATTTTGGAAAATGTTTCTCTTGCAGAGCAAGGCAAGAAAAGTGGAGACTGCAGTGCAATCTTCTAGGGGTTGCCTCCTTAATAGAAACCAGCATCACATAATGTTTTCCAATAAAAAGAATGTTCTACCCGACTGGAGTTCCAGTCCTTCAATAATCAGTCAGAATACAATCATCCATCCTGGAATTAGATCAGTAGAGCTAGTGAAAAAAAAAAAATCCAACTATTTTTACTCCTTTTTTTTTTTTCCTTTTCTGTTTCCCTAAATGAAAAGCTATTTTCAAAATTTGTTTAAATTGAAATATTCTTGCTTGAACAATCAAACACTGGAAAAGACCTTTTTTATTTTTTTTTTTGATGAAGACTATACTGGTTTCTGTTCTCCTCCTCCAATCTGAACTTGGCAAAATAAAAATATAGCTATAAAAATTGTTTATTAACTTTCTTCCTGGAAAATACCTATTTCCTGACTCCCTGAGCTGGGGTTAACAACGAAGTTATGCAATGGGCAGCTCCTCTGCCCAACACTGGGTGCCCTGGCAAGGTAAGTCCAACAGTTTTGGAAGAATTCCTGTATAATTGTGGTGCTGGTAGCTGAACAGACCCTCATCTTCTGGACCAGGGTGTAGGACCTTCAGTGGGAATGTGGCTAAGGAGGCCTTGGGTTTCCATCTCAGCTGCAAGGAAGCATTTTAAACAGCAGCTTCCACCAGTTCTGAATCGGGTCCATCCAGTCTAGGATCTGCCTCCAACAGGATGAAGACACCACAGGAGAAGTGTACATGGTGTTTCTCCCAAAAATCCCACTCCCATTTCCTTAGCTTGGTGTAACTCATCTATTTACTGATCCCATAGGACTGCTCCTCCAAGTACTTGTTCAACCTCCCTGGAACCCTAGGTAAACTTTTCACACCTGTAATCCCCCTTGGCAAAAATTTGCTCTGTTTCATTACCCACCATGGGAGAAATACCGCCCTTTGTTTATTTTGAGCTTGGCTCCTGGTGTCTTTCCATGGTGCTTCTCCTCTCCCACATCCTGCACAGATATGGTTGAATACTGCTTGGGGAGGAAGGTTTCCCACAAATGAATCATCCACAACACTCCCCAGAGCATTTCTTGTTGCCCTCCATCCATGTTAAGTGACCAATAAATTTCCAGAGCCTTCAGCTTGTGAGGGCTGATAAGATCACAGTGAGAATGGGGACAGTGCCAAAAATATTGAGCTTTTTTAAGGATATGCCACATAATGCTTTTAACATTTGTAGTCCTTGAGGCCAAAGGGATCATTAGATCATCTACTCTACTGTGACCTGTATAATTCAGGCTGGAGAATTTTGCCTGCTTACCCCCGTGCTGAACCCAGTCATAACTGGTGGGTTAAGTGAACGGGTAACACCGCACATGAAAAGTGTGTGTTAAAAGCACCAGCACATGAAACTGCAGCTCCATTAGCAAAGAAGGATAATGAATCTGTCACCTGGGAGCCACTGTCCTGGGGCTGGCAAAGGAGAAATTAGTGCCTGAATTCACACAAGTGAGGTAAGGAGGGCAGGATGCTCATGGCTACTGCATGACCTCACGTTTATGGAGGGTCTGAGAGCAGAGTTTGATGCAAGAGGGGAGCAGGAGCATGGGAGATGGAGAAAATCCTCTGTGGTTTTGTTAAAGACAGATCATGTTGCTTTAACACAACATCTAATCATAGATATTCCATAAGATAACTGATTTCTTGGAGGAAGGAAACTCATGGTCCAAATCTGACCCTAGGGAGTTTAATATGGGGTTTGAATAAAATAGGAATAGGGATCTAGCTACAAGGTTCCACCAGCAGCCCCTTGTACTTTCAGTGGAGTAACAGGTCAAAGAAAAATTTCCCTTGTTTCTGGAGGACTGGCCATAGGACATGACACCTGAAGAACATGAGAAACACTGGTGTAAAATGCAGGTAAAACAAAAGAGGTAGCCAAAGTAATTTTGTGGAATGGCAGACATCAGGCCAAGCAAACACACGGTCAAATGTGAGCTAGAATCATTCCCTGAATTGGACAGCAGTGGTTTGGAAAGGTAGAAAGGCAAGGAGGTGGATACACTCCATTGTAGACTGACCATGAACCACCAACATGAAAATCACAAATGTGATTTAAGCTGAAAATCAGAAGAAATTTTACCTTTAGACATGTGGGACTCTGGACCCCTCACCAAACTCAGGGCACAATTGGCCTTCATGATCTTAAAGACCCTTTCCAACCTAAATGAGTCTATGAAGAGCCCAGAGCTGCCTGGGTCACACCAGTAGGCATGATCTTGGAACTAGAAAGGAAAGCTTGTGGGATGATGTGTTGGGTGTCAGACTGTCTGGAATTTCCAAGAGGGGTTAGAAGAAGAGCTGATACCCATGTTTGTCATACAGCATTTACAGCACATTAAATTAATCACAGGCTTTGGAACTTCCTGGCTCTTGCAGGGGATGAGCATTACTCCCTCACCACAGCTCCTCTCCCATTCCTTGTGCAATCTCGCTCCTGCATTTGTATTTTTTAGTCTTTCTCTAAAGCTTTGGTGACTTGTCTCAGACAGAGCTGATGACCAGAGCACCAAGATACTTCATGGGCTACTTACAACTACCATTTTCACCTGGCACACCTTATACTGCTCCATAGTCCAAACCTCTGGAAGCACATTAGATCTCTCCTGGTCACTACCTGTGCTATACTAGTTTTGGAGGCTTTTTGAGCTTCTGTCTAGAGAGCTCAGCTGCAAGGTTTTTTTCCCCTTCTCCTGGGCAGTAAGGAGGTAGCATGTGTGGCATCACACCATGGACTCAGCTGATAAAAAAAGGCTTAGCTGTCCTTAGATCAACCAGAGCTTTTTTGCTCTTCATCTGAGTAATTCTTGCTGCACCAAGACATCGGCTGCATGACACAGTGGAGATTGGTCACCTGTTTTCACTGTAGGAGCTGTGAGTAAAACAAAGCTCTGACAATGTTTGTGTGTGGAAAGCTACTTCTGATGAGGTGGCATCACTGAAAACATATGGAGAAGAACGAGCCCCATAAACACGCTCTTTCTCCCTCCCAGGAGCTGGGTTTGATTGTTCTTCTCCATTTTGGCTTCTCATCAGGGGCAAAGCTTCTTCCCCAGGACAACATAACAGAGGAATAAAAATGTTTCTTATATTTCTCTCCATGGTCACCTCCTTCTTCTCATGTTGTTCCCTTTTCCACTGAAGGCTGGAGGCTGCAGCTGACACCCTGCTTGGGTGCTGCATGCAGTGAGCAGTAGACTCTGCAGAAGCTCACAGCATGGAAGATAATGTAGAGCTGTGAAGAGCAGGCTTGCCAAAAGCTGTGTAATGGGTCAGTGCCAGAGCAAGGAAGGAGACGTGGACTTCGTGTTGTCTGGTTGAGTGAATAACGCAGGCAGCTGTGTCTCCTGCTGCTTGCTGTGGGAGCAAGACTTTCTGTTCTTGATGCTGCACAAGCACATACCCAGGTCCTCAGCACCAGCACGTCCTGCACAGCTACTTAGCATCCTCTGTGTAAATTATTCATTGCCAGTGTGGAGCAGATCTGATATGCATGGCAGCAAATCATACAAGGATGATCAAACATGGGCACAGGGAGCTGGGTTTCATCACAGGTTTCAACTGGTGCTTACCTAGACTTCTACCTGTCAGACACAACCAATGTGAGTTCATGCTCGGATGGTTGCCTCTGAGCACCTGGAGAACCAGATGGCTCAACACGACCATCACTAGTGAGCGTGGTCACCCTCTAGGGACATGTCAGCCAGAGCCAACACTTGCACTTGGCCATGAGAAACATTGTGCCCCGTGGTGC
>NW_008613443.1:0-37345 GCF_000691845.1 Merops nubicus | reverse complement strand
GCAGGAATGGGATAGGTTTCACCAGCCCTACAAATCAGGCTCAACCTTCTGAAGGCTTCATGTCACTTTACATAGAAGGGGTGAGAAGGGAAGCACCATTTCACACTAGGGAAGCTCTGAGCAGGCACCGTTTGTCTGCAGAGCAGCGTGGCCAGGCCTGTTTCACTGCTGGGCACTGGGGACAGCAGCTTTCTTTCACCATCTGTGTATAATAAATGAAGAATTTGGTCATAAAAATTTCTACCCTGTTTAAGATGCACGGTATTGCTTTTCTCAAGCTAACTGCCCCTGGCAGTTCCAGTTAATACTTCCGTTTGAAATAAAAACCTTAAAAGCCTTTTAAGTTGACATTTAAAGTAATTTGGGAAACAATGTGAAAACATAATCTCTCTTCCAGGGTCTTTTTGCAAGGTATGGACTTTAGCAGCTCTGCAAACCCTTTGCCCATGGCAGGCAGCCTCCATAAACCCTCAGGAAGAAATGTCTATCCCAATAGTGCAATATCATCTCTGGCTTCCAGCCTAGCCTTGGACTACTCTGATAACAGTAGATACAGCTTTGCTCGAAGGGTTTGTAGCAGCTGATCCTAGAATCAGAATGGTTTGGGTTGGAAGGGACCTTACAGATCACCTAGTCACAAGCCCCCTGCAGTGAACAGGGACATGTTCCTCTAGACCAGGTTGACCAAAGCTCCATCCAACCTGGGAAAACCCTGTTAAAATAATATTGGAGCAGGTAAAGGTACTTAGGGAAACCTTGGCACTTTCCACAACTCGGAGCACATGACAAATTTCAGCCTTGCCCAAGTAGGCTGGAGCCAACCATCTGTGGCAAGTGGTGAATGAAGCTGCCTGGCATGGGCTCATGTTCCACCACCTGGGCATGGTCTGACCCTCACGTCCCACCCACCTGCAGGGCAGGGGGCTGAACCTCCTCATTTCCCCAAGGGAACCGTGAGTCACCCCTTCCCGGGCAAACACTCCTGCACCTGCAACGACCCTTTGGCAAAGGAAGTGGGAAGATGGTTTTGTGCAAAATACCCCAAATGTTTCCACTTTGCAAGGCCTGGATGGGCCCATTTTCCTGGCAATTATTTTTAGCCATTTTTCCACAAACATCTTTTCCCCTCAAAAATACACAGAAGTTTTTGTTTGCTTTTCTTTTTTTTAAAAAAAATTATCATTTCCTTGGAATCCTGTCTTTAGCAAGTGCACGGCTGAACAGCTGCCTGTGAAATGAAGAATTACAAACATAATTTCAGCTCATGATTTTGTTTACATAGTTTGTGGAAAAAATGGTAGAACTTGAGTGATGTCAGCAATTTTTTCTCAGGAGCTTTGTTTCAGAAAAAGAGGCCTTTCTGGTAGAGGCTTATCTCTACATGCACCACACCAAACACAGGCAATTTAGATCTTCACTAGTGCTCTGAGTTTTACTGTAAAACAAATCAATAGAATTTCTTAAAGAGAAAGGTCTATCACAAAAAAAAAACCAAAACACAAACCACAACAAAAACCAAAACCAAAACCAACCAACCAACCACAACCCAAAACAAATAATGGAGGGGAAACAGTTTTGAAATTTCTTCCAAATTTTCCTTTCCAGTTAATCTGCAGCTGTATAATGTTATTCCAAGAGACTCGAACTGAGACTGGAGCAGGTGGTGAGACATTTCTCAAAGGCACCAACCAGATACATCATGGGGAGAAAATAAGAGATGTATTGACTACAGGCACCAGGGGCAGATTTCATCTGATAGCTACCCACCTTACAAAGGCAACAGAAGACTGATCAATATGGGATAGAGGCCATATGGATGGCCATGAGGAAGATGTCCAAGTGTCATCCCCCTCAAGCTACACTAGATGCCTACATTTGGTAATGAAAATCACATGTGAAATATGAGCATTTTTATTTTAATATAAAGAAAATCTGGGATGAATTGCTCACATGAAGACACCCATGCCATTGACAACATAATTAAAAGAGAATATACCTTAAGTTGACCAAGTGCCTCCAGGGGAGATGGACTGGGGGCTGTGAGTGCTGTGGTGACACTCCTTAATTACTTCCATCAGTTAGTAAGTTTTATAAGATGATCCTGGAGTACCAAGCAGATATTCAACACTAGCCAGGAACAGGATTTTCTCTTCTGCCAGGCTTTCCAGTGTTTTGTAAAATGAGAATCATTCCCATTTAGAATTAAAAGCTAAAAGTGACTATTGCCTTCAGGCAAAAAATACTGAAAGAGGGTGTACTGAGATGTTTTGTTAGACTGTGTTGCAGGACATGATTTGTTTTGACTTACATATTATATCAATTTTTTAAAATAACTGATTGTGTAGAACTACATAATCTATTCAAATAGAACAGGATTGTATTATGATATAAAAGTCAAAATGTCCCAAATTGAAACTACCCTATCAAAATGCAAAGTTTTGACATTTTCCTGACCAAAAACTGTCATTGTCATTTGAATGAGTTCCTGCTTGATTTCAGAAAGAATAGCATTTTCCAGTGGAAAACCTCTTGGTCAAAAATATTTTGACTGGCTCTGCTAGGGATAGAGAAATGGAGGGTGGCTGCAGGAGAAATGAATACTGTGACTTTTCTGCCCGAGTCATTCTGCTCAGTTTTACTCTGTCCATCTGGGGGTCTGTGGGCCAGAAGTGGAGCTGGTGCTGGAACAGATACAACCACACGCAGCCAGGCAAACCCTTCCTTGCTTTAGACAACAGCTATGGAGTCCCAGTGACCTCTTTACTCCGCTGAGACACTGACCTTCAGGATAGCCAGAGATCCTCTGAAATTATCCTGCCTACAGGGACTACAAAATGAAGTCCTGGTGGTCTCCTGCTCTGCTTGGTTTAGGGGCAGCTGATCTTGCACTCTACTGTGTACCTGCCCATTTGAGGCATGGTCTAGGAGAGATATTCAGGATCAACAGACCTGGTGTTAACGTTATTGCCATAGCCAGAATATTGGGACTTAGCCAATAGTGGAAACCAAACAACTCCCACTTTCTCAAGTTTTGGAATTTTTCATCCAGGTTCTATGGAGCAGAGGGGAGGCTTTCCAGTTTTCAGCTGAAAAGTGCAAGGTTTTTGATGGAGTCTTTTTCTTGCTACCCAGTAGGTCCAGCACTGAACAGCCTCATTACTCCCAGAGCTATGTCACTGCTGCTCTGCTGCTGATGGCAACCTGTGAGCAGCAGAAAATGTCACCAAGGACCCATTTTTTTTGTCATCTCAAAGAAGTGCCTACTCCCAGCTCTCACCAATACATGTCCCTGCAGAAGTCACTGAAGACTGTGGTTGAATTGAGTCCTTGCAGGTTGGGAACTTCTGGTCTAGGAAAAAAAAGTCCTTTTTTTTTTTTTTTAATTTTTATTCTGGTCCCCTTGATGTACACAATTTCTGAAGTTTTCCTTCATGGTACAGAGAAATGTGGCCACTGTTGTAGAGGTGCCCAGTTTTGTCCACAGAACATTTTCAACACTCTGACACTTCAATGCTCAGCTCTACTGAGTCCCAGCTCTACCTTAATGTTTAGTTGTTAGAGTAACTCTGTCCTGAAGAACGAAAATGCCCTCATTTGGAGCCCTCAGAATTTACACAGGAGGTAAAATGACTAATTGTTGAGACAAAGGGGCTACTTGCCTCAAAGAGTCTACAAAGTGCTGCTGCAGCGAGGACTCGTGGTCAGACAAGCTCCATCCATGTGTGTTTTCAACTCTGTAACACATGCTCTAGAACCACTAATAAATACATTTTCCACCTAGGCCCTTCCTAACTCACACTGAAAATGATGGTCTCGGTAAAATTCTACTCTGTACTTTAAGGTTTATGAGTCTGTAATGCATAATTTACCCCTGGTAAGGGACCCAGTGGTGGTTTCGTGCTCTATGTAACACTGACCAGCCCTAAAGACAGATCATCAGTGTTTCAATTGTGAAAAGAATGTTGATGACATTTTCTTTTCTTTACTGCACCGAAGACAAGAGAGGTTCATGTAAAACATAAGCTCTGGCCCCTTTCCAGCATTAATGCAATTTACTGCAAAAGTGCTCACTTTAATTAAGCTGGAATGTCGCTACTCTTCGTAGGAATGCCAAACGAAGGGGTTACTGACAGAGGGAAGGGCTAATGACTGCAGTCTGCTTTTAACTGAGCAGAGCAAGACTTTGCCACCTTCACTGGGCTTTGCTCAGTAGTAAAATTTGCTCGATGAAACAGACAGAGAGCGGCGTTGGGTCCCAGCAAGCAAAGACCCCGTTCAAATGTCTAAGGAGTAATTGTGCAAGCCTCTTCCCTCCTCTGTGAAGTCACCATGATCAAGTGGCTGGGATGTGAATTTCATAGGCTGATCTAGTTTCTGAATAAATAAAGGTCTGGAATTTTTTTTTTTTTAACTTCAAATGGCTCAAAATGAAGAATCTACACTCCCTCCACATGTGCCCGTAGCAAGCTGTTTATGAAAGTAGAGTATAAAATATTTGATCATGGTTTTGATCCAGAACATGCAAACATTTGTCCTCTTGTGCCGGCTTCACCTGGTGGCTTTCATTTTCTTCGACATAAAGACAGGGTGAAGCAAAGTAATAGAAAAATAGAAAACATCTTTGTCGAAAATGAGATTGCAGCTGTGTAACTGGAGCACACAACCATAAATCAGAATGTCAAATCCAAAGCACATGACTTTTTGCGAGTTCTCCATGTGTGCTATAATGTGATTACAGCCTGGTTACTATTATGATTTAAAACAAAGTCTTTCATGCTAGAAACAAAATGCGGAATGTGAGCAGCCTGGGGGAGAGAGACAGGAGACTTAGCCCTGACTGTCAGAGGTGGGCTAGAGGGTTTCAAGTGCTTCTCCGTCAGGTGTGAGGGGATGAGGGAAGGACTCAACCCCAGCTTTGGCTGCAGTCTCAACATCAGGGACAAATTAGCTGGTGGTGTTCGGCTCTGTCTAACAATCCTCAATTAGGGATGGGGTAGGTTTCTGTCTCCCCATGTTGTAGAAAATCCTGAAGCCAAATACACAGATTACAGAAGTCATTCTTTTCTGTCTATCACATAAACAAATGGTCCAGCTGTTATTGCTAAGATTCCAGTTTGAAAACTTGGACTTTCTTGTATAAACTTCAATGTAATGGTATTTAAAGTGTCATAGACAATAAGCATCTAATCCTAGTCAATAAATTGCAGACTAGTTGCATGAGCTTCGAGAGCTGTTAAAGACAGCTGTGCTTTTTTTGTAATTCAAGTCATTTCCAAATTGGGCAGCCCTCCTGGTGTATTTTCAGACAAACACTGTGTGCTCAGAAAATGTGTTGTTTGGAGCAGCACGAGCATGAACACAGGGGTGTCACATCACCCGGAGACAGCAGAGATCACATTCTCCATTTCTAAGAAGCTCAGGTTGACAAGGGGAATTGCTGAGATGTCTGTGAAATTAGTAAATGGCCCTACAGATCTCCCAAGGGGAAAATGTGGCCCCTGTGGAGAAGAAGGGGAATATTCATACTAACTTCAGTTGAGCCAGCAATATAAATGGGTCCGTAGAGACTCCCATTCCTTTCAGAGAGAGGGGAAAGAGGGCAAACATTTTTTAACTATCACTCAGCTGTTTTGGAGAAACGTCAGCCTGTAAAGCTTGAAGAGAGTGGACAAAGCAGCATTTTCCTGGAGCTAGAATGCTGCCGTGCCCCTGAGGAAGGCTGGTTGGAGCCACATGAGCTCCACCAACGGGAGTTGTCTGGGACACCTCTCAATGCACATGACTTCTCCCGCTGGGATCAAACATAAGGGGTCAGAACAGAGCTCCCTGGGTAGCAAGTTTTCGGATCGTGATCATGGTTTTGCAGAAAGAGCAGCAACCACCAGCCTCTCTAATTCTTCTTGTTGACCTCAGTAGGAGATCAATGCTTCTGAAGACCAGACAGGTGCTTGCAATAAGCTTTCAGAGCCTCCCCACCAGGCTCAGGGTGGAAACCTTGGCTCAGATGTGCATTTGCAAGGTATTTCAAAGGTTACATTTGAAACCAGTTAGCACAGGGTCACTGCCTGGTATTGTGAGGTGTCCTGTGGGATTCAGTTGAGTTGAAATGTGTCTCACACTTGCTGCCGGGCTGTCACTCTCCCTCCCTTGGCAACAGTGGTGACAAACATCCAGTTGAGCTGTTTCAAGGGTATTTTTTCCACATCTGTGAGCATCAGGCAGATTAATCTATTTCTTCCCTCCAACCCACCCGCCCCCACCACATAAGACATTTTATGACCACCAGACAGTTTACACCTGAGAAGCAGCCTTGCCTCCTGCAAGCACTGCTCAACATCTGCCCCTCAGCACGGATCAAATATCCCTCTCCTTGTCAGCAGCATGAGTAAAACAGACAAGCTGGTGGAGAAAATATAAATCAAAAGCCTCCACTGCAGGGCAGGGTTTTGCTAGATCTCTTCATAGGGCCGAGTCCCCAGCGTGCTCACCTCGGGGTGTGCAAGTCCCACTGAGCACCTGCTTCAAGGACATCCCACTACCAAGCTAGGCTTCAATACGTGCAAGCAAGGTGCTTTTGTCAAACCCCTCCCTGCTTGCATTGGCCCAGCTCTGCATGGGGAAGGGTCCCGGGATGGCCCCAAGCCCACAACCAAGACCTGATCCTGGATCAGGGGGCCTTGGGTTCAATTTCCAGCTTGGCCACAGGCTTCCTGTGTGGTCTTGGTCAAATCATACACTGCAAGGCCCGCTCTCAGTTTGCTGATATTTTAAGAGAGCCGTGGTTTGGCAGGTGAACAAGCTGCATACGTATGTGGGGAGAGGAGGTTTTATTATTAGCGGCGGTCGAAAGGCAAGTGCCGGCTCCGTCTGCACGCCTCACAGTTTTTGCAAACATCTCAGCACAGGGTCGGGAGGAGAAAGCTCATCAGAGCATGTCCTCACCAAGGTTTCATCCCCGCCTTGTGTGCAAATGGCAGCATCTCCAGGAAAGCAACTCTTGGTGTTCCAAGCAGCTGTGAAACTAGCCCATCCCCACGTACGATGTCAGGAATGCGCGCTTGTGTGGGTCTCTAGACAACCTCGATTCATCACCTCCAAAGCAATTAATAAAACTCGCCTGGCCCTTCCCCAATATATTGAAAATGATTTGCAATTTGAGAGCGAGAGCCAGGGTTGTTTTTCAGATGGAATCAGTTTAATTAATCACACTGTTTGAACAGCTGGGTCCACCATACATTTCTACTCGAGTTCAGCATTCCTAGAAAACTTGTCAAGTATGAATCAAAATAATACCATCTCCCTGCTTCCAATGATTAATCGCCTATCTCTCCTTCTCATTCACACCTAAACATCAGCTAAATCGAAAGCAGGCTCCTTCCCCACCATTGAGTGTGTGGCTACTCGCCAGTCCAGGATAAATTATCTAGAGAAGGCTTTGAAAAGCCGTTGGTTTACCCTCAAACTTTTGTTATCAAGGTCTGTTGCAATTTCACATGTATTTGTAGTCTCCAAGAGCCAAGGACCGCACAGGAAATGTGCACATTCCAAAATTAAGGATTTGTGGCATGGAATTAAAAAATAAAATTAATTTCTAGCATCTGGAAGTCCAAGTGAGGTATTTGCGGGAGGTCTCCAAAGGGTGTCTGAACAAAGGGCCAGGGTTTTGAAGAATATGGCTCTGATTTCCAACATGAAGTCTGGTATGTCCTGAACATTTCTGTTTGCTTAAAGTAAGACGTTGTCTCTGGCTTTGCGGCAATTTGCCGACACAGATGGTGGATCCTGGTCACTCAGACCACATGTGTGCTGTGAACTTGAGCTCCCAGGATTCATGCCTGAGATGGTGGCTAAGCAAGGATGAACACACAGGAGGTGAATGCAGGTGGGATTTCTCTATGAGCCTCTCCAAATCTGGAGGTCTTCTGCTCACCTCTTGGCCAACATAGAAGGGTAGTATCATCAACAGGCAAACCAACAGCCAGAGTCCTCCCTCCACCATTACATTGTACACCAAAGATCAAAAATGCCAGACAACCAGAGAGAGGAACAAGTCAATGCATTTACTCACTGTGAAGGATGAGCAAGCTGGCCAAGGAGCCATGCCACAGGAGATGAAGCCACCCAGACAAGGAGTCCAATCATGTAGAAGTTTCCCAAAGAGAGACACGTGATCTTTCTCCCCACTGCCCTGGGAGCTCCAATTGATACGCACAGTCAGAAAACCTTTCCAACAAGGAGAATCCTCACACAGCACATACCCTGCACAGACACACCCATTCTGTAAACAGGACACTCAACCCCCCTCCCACCAGAGTCAGCTCTTACAGAGGTGGCTTCTTGCCCCACCTCCAAGTTCATGTGGAAGGTGGGGGCACCTGGTGGTGATCTCCTCATCAGTTCCCACCCAAGGCTGGCCAGACCCTGGGTGAAAACCAGTCAGGAGGGGCTTTCATGCCTGGCTGTGGCCATCATCTATATGCCAACCCTTATTTAGAGCTGGGGATGTAACCCCAGCACTTCAGGAGGGCTCTTGGTGAGTGTGTATATTACAACCCTACCAGCCCTACCCAACAAATTTTGAGAAAGTAAAAGTGAAGATGATTGTACAAACAAGGGTGAGCTTCAGGTAGAAATTAGAATTTGAGTCCTTCAAAGGCAAAGAAGAAGGTTTTAGACTGTTTGAATTGCCTACCCTGATGGAGTCATAGTATATAGCAAGGCTCTTAGCAAATCCCCACTGCAGAAAACGTCTCCCACTCCTGGAATAGTCATGGCTTGTTTTCCTCCCATCATGCAAGGAGGCAGGCATATGACATCAGACATGAGCCTTGAGACAGCAAAAAGAGGTTAGAAATAGTTGAGCCTTCCCTAAGGACCACCCAAGAGGAGTTAAATGTGGGTTTGTTTTTTTTTTTTAAGTGGGGTTGGGATCAAAGAAGAAAGGAGATTAGAGCCAATAGGGAGCTAAAACGTAACATCTGGTCCTTCTCAGTGGTCACCAATAGACAGAGACTTTCTCTGGAGAAGTGAAGTGTCCAGAGGAGCCTGTCCTTCCACATGACAGCGGATATCGGTGGGAAAGTCAGGCTTGGAGATGTTGCTTTAATGTCTTCTTCTGGTCCCAGCATCTCTCCATGCTGCATGAGAAAGGCATCAGATCTGAAGCTAAGGTTTCGATCACTTCAGAGGCCACCTTAACCTATCTGTGCTCCACAGGGAAATGCTACACGGACCACTTGAGCTGCCTTGAAGCAGAGAAAATGCTGTCTGAAGAGAACTGAACACTGCCCTGGAGCTGCCTCACCCTTGTCACAGCATTACAGGGCCAGGACATGGCAGCATGGCCCATCTCCTGGTGGCACAGCATCCTCCAGGGATGGGCACATGAACAAGTCCAAGGCTGCTCTCCTGCCCTCCTCTGAATATGGGTTGCCTTGACATTGGTGGCATTACACCCATCCATCCCCCATGAGTGAGCCCATCCCCATGTCCTATTTCCATGGGAGGACATGGCTTCCAACAGGACACTGCAAAGGATGGGTAGGTGAGGGTGAGGGCAGCTTTGTGTCCTTCCTGGGCTCACTGTGGAAGGCCATCAATCTGTTCTGTCACCAGGGGTGCCAATTAACCAAAGTGTCTCTAGGTGATAAGCAAATCCACTCATTGACCTTCTGAGGACTGTGATAGCAGGACAAGTCCTTAACTTGACAGCTCACTGGGCAACACATAATGAGTCCCTGTTGCCAGAGGCCAGCTGGTTGTTCTCAAAGGTTCCTGCTCTGCTTTTTAAGCCCATGGCCCAGTATTTTGGTGGTGATTTTGCTAATACTTAAGCAGTGGAAAAGGGGCGGGGGGACATGTCATTTCCTCATGATCATTGTGTTTTTCCATCACTGTCATTCACTGACCCATGTGCAAGAGCCTTGCCATGACTTCTGGCCGAGCAGATGTCTTGCAGGCTTTTAAACAGTGACACACAAGTATGTTTCCAGAGTATGTATGTCAAATCTCCTGCTAGGGGTTTGTCCTTATATGTGCTGTTGGGTGACATCCCCTGGTCTGCTGCAAATGCATTAAATGACAGTTTGCTGCAAAAAATTAGCCCTCAAAGTGAATAACACTTCATTGTCACGTGCTAGTGTTCATAGCGGCCAGGCAAACCTACCTGGTTTGCTTTGCAAATCCTTCAGGAGCTCTCTGTCATGCTATTTAGCTGCCTGGGGTTGTACATGGAAGCAAAGGGAGGGAATAATCTGTTCCCTACATCAGTCATTGGCAGGAAGAGCAGTCCTGGGTATATCTCACAACAAACCCAAGGAACTTTCTAACAAGGCTGATAACTAAGTCAGGATGGGAGTATCTGGGGAGGATGTGGTGTCTCCATCACCAGGTCAAGCTGGTTCTGCCACGGGACAGAAGGGTGGAGGAGGAGATCTCTGGAGTCCTCCAATCCCTGGGACCCACACATCTGTGCACGTGAAGGAGGTGACAATGAAATCATTTTGCTGCTCCCTCAGGCTTCTCACCCACAAATTCCCCCCATCAGATCCCACTTCTTCTATACGTTTTTGGCAAGAAAATGCATATTTTGAAAAAAAAAAAAAGAAAAAAGAAAAGAAAAAAACTCTTGGTTTGCTCTCCATAATGATACCAGATATCCTGCCAACAAAAATATAAACCCTGAAATGGATCTAGTTCTTTTCCCACATTTTTCTAAGTATAAGGTCTGAATAGCAGCTCCTCTTAGAAAGAAAGCTGCAGCCCATTGCTGAGGTTTAACTCAGCAGGGAGACGATTGACTCTGGTGGTACCTCAAGATTGCATGGGGGGTTTCGCTGCAAGGTGCTGCTGGTCAAGCTGCTCCATCAAGGCTGAAGCACATGGGCAGCCATGTGGGGCCAACCCAGGCCAGCAGCACTTTGCTACATCCAAGCTAATGGGCAACTTGTTGGGATAACAAATGGAGCAAAACCAACAAGGTGCTGGGCTCTTTGAGGTGTCTGGGTAGGGTGGAGCACCAAGGGAACTGCTGCTGACCCTCCTTGGGGTGTTCCCCCTCTGCCTATATTTCAATCACACCCCAAAGGTGCCTAATTGTGTCCTTATTAACTGTCTTCAGAAGAGCAACAGACAATTCCAAGCTACACAGTGGAGCAGAGCAGTCATACTGCCTACATCAGGCATTTCTAGTAGGTAATAGAAGTCCTTTCCAGTTTCCCCTTCCACTTCTTGATTTGCAACAAAAAATTTTCAGAATAAATGTAAGATTTTTAAAAAATATAACCTTGAGAACAGAAGTGATCTTTTTTTTTTTTTTTTCCAATTTATGCACATGCAGTCCATCCCCTTCAGGCCTTGTTGTAGGGTCCAGGATGGAGACTATAGGCACTGCAGCCCAGATGTGCACAGGCATCAGGAGGGTCTAAAGCTCCTGATGAATTTTGGGGCCAGTGCAACTCAATGCATGCTGCAGAAGACCAGGGTACATGCATTTCTAACTGCTTCGGATCTCTTTAGATGCTGTTGAATTGCTTGTGCCCTGCCTGGGACATTCCAGGGCAATGGTATCACTCGTGGGAGGTACAGCTGAACCTGGGAGCATCACAGACAAGTTGGAGGCCAAGTGGGGGATCTGACTGAAAAGAGCAACCTTCTTAGTGGGTTGGAGTCTCCATTAAAACCTGAATATCTTTGTGTGCTCAGCTGTACTATCTCCTGTAGGCTGAAAGGCTGGGTTGTCCCATAATTTTATTGTGCCATTTTCAAGCTCTTTTCTATGACTTGGACTGCCTGAGGTTTACAGGATCATCCACCACCTCCCTTTCTGGTTGGTCCTATGTGGTCCCTTTGCTCCTTCCAACCCTTTTGCCTTAGCAGGTGCTGGGGAGGTTGGAGATGCCATGGCTCTGGAAACACAGACCATACAAATCCCATCTTCCAGGGGAGAGGGATGCATCAAGAAAGTCTAAAGAAAGTGTTCTCAGGTGCTGGAGTTGGGGGTGACATACATGTGGGGCCTGTTGGACCTGTCCTCAAGCCAGTGCTGCCCTTCCAGGTTCTTCCTCAAGCCACACATGTCAAACATGGTGTTTATTGAAAGAAATGATCTTTTTTTTTTTTTTTAAAAAGACCTTTTGGAAAAGGTCATCATCTTGGAAATCACATTTTTTTTTTCAAAGGACATTGGAAAACACTTATTTTTATTCCTTTTCCTCCATTTTCATTTTTTCCTTCATTCTCTTCTTTCTTTTCCATTTTCAGAGTCTGGACCCTCCACTCCTCCCAGTAAATGAAAATGTTCCTTCGAGTGGGAAGCTGCGGGGACATGTCTGGCCCCAAACTTGGTGGGAACAGACTCTCATTCAACTCAGGGTAGACTTTTTTTTTGCGTGGCAGTTGCCGAAAAGTGCCTGGTATCTGCCCGTGCTGTTCCAAATGTAAGTCGTTCAAAACATTCCCTGTGTTTTTTAGCTCATAAAACTGCTGAAGTACATCCTGTACAGTGAACAAATTACTCAGCTTTAAGCAGCTATTTATGCTAATTATCCACGGGAAGCTGTTTCTGCCATTGTAGTTTTTCATCTGCTGGCATAATATTGGAAAGATTTTATGTGGCGTTAACTATCAGCAGTAAAATCCCCTGAAAGTAACATGAGAAGGAAGAATCTGCTCTGCATACATTTATTTTCTTTAAATGTTCTTGATTTGCCATCTATGAGATGAAATTGTTTACACTCAGCACTCCCACCCCATCACTACAGCAGCATTCTCTCCCTGCCTGCTCTTGCTTCAGTTTATTTACCGAAGAATATTCATATTTTGTAAATCCCAGGTATTTATTCCCTTGATTATTTTGGCATGGTGCATTTTGAGGATGTTTGCTTTGTTTTAAGCAAATCCTTTTTCTGCCTTTGAAAAGCAGAGCACTAGTAAAAACAACGGCAATGGCAATATTTGTTAATGTAAGTCCACGCTCCTAAAATATTTATTCTTTTTTCATATGAAGAAGATTAAATGCTTGCAAAATTCTACAGACACATGCACATATTTGACCCAGAAGGACGTCTCTTGGGATTTGTAACAGCAAATGTGTGTTGAACAAAACGTCTTGGCCCTGTACAAACTTACTTTGTGTTCTAAAAGCCAAAAACTTCATTTTAGCATGACCTTAGAAGAATAGTGATACTTTTAGTATTTCCTGGTATTTGGTGCAAGGAATGTTTTTATTTGAATGCAGATGTCATTTGGTTTACAGGAAGGATTTGGTAACATGTCCATGCCAGTACTGCACTTATCCCAAATTTCCTGCTATGGAGGAAGAACATATGTCAAAGCTCACTGTTTGTTAAATTGAAAAGATTCAGTACACCAGAAGCTTCTCTTCTAAACATTGTGACTTTGTGCAATTTACAGAATGTTCTATCTCCATTAAACAATAAACCCTTGACCCCTGGAGCTGGCTTTCAGGATCCTGCTATTTGAGAAGGTAGACATAATGGATGGCAATAATAAATGAAGAGTTCAAGAGGTTAAGAAAAACTGTTTAATTATTTCTCTAGAGCGTGGGCTGCAGGAGAACTGCATGTCTGCCTTCTCTCTTGGAGAAACCCTGCAAGGAGCGACTCTGGCAGTGCAGCTCGAGCAGGGTATAAAGCAGGTTGCTGGCCCTCAGCTGTGTTTATGAACAAACGGTCTCTAGATACTCTTCCATCTCCAAACCTTTCAGTTTTCTGCGAGTTAACTCCCTGCCAGCAGCGAGCCTGTGCCAGCCCCACAAACCTCAGCATCTGTTTTGCAAGGATCTTTTATTTGTTAGCATGTGAAAGCTATTGCTTCCCAGCTGTGGTGTGCTTGGGCTTGGTATCTTTAAAGAAATCTTTGCCTTATTTGCTTCTTAAGTGCAGACACACACAAAGCAGCTCGTCCCCCCTCCTTACATGAGCCTGTAACGCAACTCCTCCTAGCAGGTCATCATCCTCTCCTTTTCCTCTACGGTAAAGCCAATCCAGGGCAAACTTCATTATGCCATGAGAACCAGTAGGCTTTTCCTTCCTCCTCCTCAAAAGACATCTCTCTCTTTTTTTACACTCCTCTTTGGTTTCTGTCTCATCACTTGCTGCACTTGATTATTATGGGCTTTATCATGGGACCATAAAGCGCTGAGCTAAAATCATCACCCAGTTGTGCAAGTTACTGTGCAAGCACCCAGCGAGAGAAAGGCTGCTCCAAAAACGTCCACGACAGAGCAAGGGGTGAGAGGAGAGACAGGGATGAGGAGTCATGCTCAAGGTCACCAAGTACATCCAGGACAGAGCCCCAAATAGGAGCCTGCTCTTGAGTTCTGACCCTTGGTCCCCTGCTGATGAGCATTTCCTTCTCTTGGACACCCCGTGCCCTCTGCTTTGGTGGTTCCTGGGAGGTCTTCCATGTACATGGAGTATGGAGGGACACCGGTGTGGGATGAGGTGTAGTAGTGGAGTCACTCAAAGAGAAGCTGGAGTATCTCTCACTGGTGAATCTCCCCCATCTGTTTCCAAGCGAGAAGGCTCTGCTTTGGGGCCACATGAAATTGTCACTTAATGCTGGGGCCAGGAGATGGAGCAGACCCTCCTTTGAGGTAAATCAGCTTGTATATGTGACCTTCAGGACTCTACAACAGTCTTTGCTGGCTAGAAAGCTGGCCAAGGGCTTTTTATGACAGCTTTTCAAAGGGCCTGAAAAGCTTTTCATAGCCACTTTCTCCTTCTAAATGCCTTGATCTTCAGCTTACACTATCAGAAGTAACTTTCCCAAGATGGGCCTGGTGCAAGAAGCACAGCTTGACTTTGTTCTTTCTAAATAAGCTCCCCCAGTTCAGCTTTCCCTCTCTGACTACTACATTGGATATGAAAGCATCCTAAACTCAAGTCTCTGGCCTCCCCACAGCACCATCAAGCAGGTGGGAAATGAGACGTCAAGGCTGCGACCCTGATGGGACCCTTCTTGTTTAAATAAACAGCCCAGGATTCATGTAATGTTATACTCCATCATGAGCCCTGCAACAATAACAGTGCAGGAACCATTCACGTGACTTCTCTGGGATATATCAACAAACAGAAGGAAGAGTGAGCATTGGTGGCTTGTGCTGACGGTTGGATGGGACGTTCTCAGTCTGCCACTAGATGAGCAAAACGGTTTTCCAGAGCCACCACCTGTAAAGCAGGAAATAAAAAAGCTTGGGATGAAAGGCTTTTTTGGCCCCAAGTAAGTCCAAAGAAAATGTACATGTGGACATGATTTCCAGGCATAGAAGTTAGGCAAAAAGGTCTAATGGTTGTTTATGGCAGTGGAGGGAGTCATCTTCAAAATGCTTTTACAAGTGGTCTCCTTTTGCACCGCTGAGCTTGTGATGCAGCCTCCTGGCCGGGTTTGGTTTCTTTCCATGGGGGAGCTGGTTTTGGTCCAGTAGCTATAGTGAGAGACTGTAGCCATGGCCTGTAGGTGATGAAAAAAACCCCCGAAAAGTCCAATGAGGCCGGAGGTATGATGAAGTGAGAACACAGTCTGTGTAGAGTGCATGGGAGCTCACCCTGGCAGAATCACCAAAGCAGACAGTTTTCTCCTCTCTGTCATAGTCCTGGAGTACATGCCATTTTCCTCACCCTGGCTACTTCTACAAGAAGAAAGCCGTGGGATTTTGAGCTCAGTCCTCCTTGGTAAATTCCCCATCAGCTAATGACTAAAATAACGACTCTCCACCCTGTCTCCTCCCTTCCCCTTGTGGGTGTGGTGGGAGAGCAGTCAAAACCTCTCATTTCCACCCAAGAAGGTGTAAGGAAGAGCTTTGGCTCACGGTAAAAGCTGTCCCCACTTGACCTGGCTGTCAGTGGTATCTGGCCCTTTGGCCTAGGGAGGTTCAAGGAGACCGAATGGGATCATGCCCAGGTCCCTCCCTTGGATGTTGCTGGCCACGCAAGCTGGCAAGGCTCAAGCTGAGAATCTTTCACCACGTCCCTCTTCAGGCATGCTGAGTGCCTCTTGGCTCCACGCCACCAGGGCAGCTCCATGTCCAACCGGCATCATGCCAGCATCCATCCAACTGCAACACAGAGGAGGCTTTGGGCCACATTCAAACCACTCACTGCAGCACCAGCAAGAGATTTAGGCACTTGGACTCACAAATGATCCAAGATCCTTCCACTTTTCCCTGTGGGTGATGTGTCCCATTGCCTTGTTGTTCCTCTCTAGAGTGTCTCTGAGTGTCCCCACCTTTCCTGGACCCAAAGTGCTGGGGGGCAGGTAGGGGGACAAGAAATCTGGCTGGCTTACAGACATTACTCTTAATTGCACACATCCTACCACGACATGCACTGGTGACTTTACTCCTCTTGTGGTGGTTCCCTGTGTTTGCACAGTTGCAGATTACGTGCAGAACCATCTGCTTGACTTGGATTGATTCACGTCCAGTTTTTCAAGGCTCTTGGACAAAATGGACAAAAAGATTACACTCAATGTTCATAAATATCTAAAGGGCAGGTGTCAAGAGAATGGAGCCAGACCCTTCTCAGTGGTGCCCAGTGGCAGGACAAGGGGCAATGGGCACAAACTGGAACCCAGGAGGTTCCATCTGAACAGGAGGAAAAAAATTCTTTGAAAGCAAGTGGTGCAAGTTAAGTTTCCACTCAGGAGATTTTTCTTTTACTTTGCCTTAGTGGTGAGGACCCTGAAGCACACAAGAGCCATTGCTGGAGCAGGATATGACTGAATTCCATGGTTTTTTTTGCTTCACACCACATGCCATCAACGACGTCTCCCTTCTACAAAGACACCCTTCAACCCAGCCAGAGCAGATACAGACCCACCATACTCATGATTTACTCTTTCAGAGTGACTCAGGCATCACTCGAGGGTCACAGTTTCTAAGAAATAGGTGACACCATTTCTTGGTAATTTGATAACAGACCACAATGGCAAATGTTCTGCTTCTGTGAGTGCAAACAAAGGAGACTGGCACCACTGAAGTGACACACCCCACCACCACCCCCAGGACTTGTCACCTTTGCACGGCAGCATCAGAAGGGAGTTTTGGTGGCTTGCAGTTCTGCCAGAGGAATGAAGGAGAGGTAGGAGGCTCAGGAGGTACAAACCTCTTAGGGACACCCTGGCTAGAGGAAAGCCAATGAAAATAATGACTCACTTGACCCCTCACAAAACAGTCAGCACCCAAAGTTTTCCACGCGGTGTTAAAAAACACCAGGCACTGGCCTCAGATCACATTGCCCGTGCCAGACTCCCACCTGTTTATGTGGAAAACTTTATGCACCCAAAGCATGAAGTTTTTTCAGCATAATATGTTGGGTGGATCAAGGTTTCCATGTGTTATAGTGCTGTCAAAAACCGTCATCTTAGCCAACACAGGACGATATGAGGAAGGCACAGAAAGCTTGAGTCTTCAGGAACTCATTTGCCACGGCTCTTATGTTCCTCAGGCACTTAGAGACCCCTCACCTCCTGGCCTTTTGTACATGGAAGAGCTGCACATTGAAGCCAGCTCTGGTAAATGAAAGAAAACCCCTGCTCCTCTACCGCTTTGCAGTTGTGCCCTGAAGGAGAACCTCTACAGAGGTACCCTCTTCCAACTGAAGATGTGTGTGATGGGTACAAATCTCAGCATGTGTGACAAAATAGAAAGTTGCCCTAGGTAAAACAGAGCAAGAGGTAGGATTTAAAAGCAGAAGAGCAGGTGATTAGAGAGCCTGGTTAGGTAAGAAGGTGTGTGGACTCTGCATGGCATGTTTTGTGACAAAGGATGAAACACAAACATCCTCTCTGAGGAGAAGTCCCCTTGGTCAGGAGCAATGTCAGGAATCATGCTGACTGGCTTTAACCTAGGATGAGGGACTTCTCTGGCAACTGCACTCCCAGATTCTCTGGAGCCCATGAACACAGGAGGTGGTGCAGCCTCCTAGCCAGCTGTTGGGCAAGGGAATTAGGTGTCCCAAACCCAAACTTTACTCTTCCTTGCTGCCGTTTGAACACGTGCCCTGTGCTCCATCCCCTGAAAGCAAGGAGAACAGAACGTTTCCTTCCTCTTCATGGCAGCCTTTCATTTCTTTTCCCTTCAGCCACAGAACTGCAGAACTGTTCATGCTGGGAGGGATTCAGCAGGTCTGTAGCTTAGCACTGAAGTCAGATCAGTTTGCTCAGGGCTTTTCCAGTCATATCTAGAAAACCTTCAGTCTCCTGGCTGATATTAAATTCCCACATCAATTTTCTCTTCCCAGGCTGAACAAGACCTGATCCCTCTGCATCTCCCTGTAGGACACACTACCACGCATCTTGGTGGCCATCTGCTAAACTCAGGCCAGTTCATCAGCATTTCACTTGTACTGGGGACCCAAATCAAGACCTTGTGTCTCAGCTAAGGTCTATTAGACACATTAAATGGGAATAATCCCAGCTTCTCATCTGCTCCTGTTGTACATTTCTTCTCTCTTGACTTGTCACAATTTGCTATGGGTGCCTCAGCAAGCAGTTAGGAAAGCTCCAGGCTAGAGTAATTTCCAATAGGAGAATGCAATTGTATTTCTCAAACCCAGAGCAAGAAAATATCAAATTGTAGTAATAAAACCTGATGTTAATTGAAAAATACACACCCCAATTGCTACAAATTCTGGTGATGAATTCTCTTGCTAGAGAAACCATGCTGTGAAGGGCTGGGTATCCTGGGGACAGTCACACTAAGGCAACACATTTCTCCTTTGAGTTGTTCTGCTCTTGGAGATTGCTGAGCCGAGCTCTAAATTGATAGAGGTCCTGGGACTGCAGCAATGAGTGACAGCTTTGTTAAGCTATGATTGATGACTTTGCTACCAAATTCTGATTAATGTTTTCTTCCAAACCCTCTTTGCCCTTGCAATATGCTGTCCATTAGCCCCTGCCAATATCTGCCTAGAATAACCTTCTTGCTGTGATAGGAGCCGTGTGATTATAGTTATCTAAACGTGTGAATAATTGAGAGGTTATGCCATATTACATGCTTCATCAAGTCCTCTATTCAAGTCTCAGGGAAACATTTGAAGTTCAACACTATGTCTCAATTACGCTCGAGTTTCTGGCAAGGGAAAAAAAGTCACATTAACGAAGCTGTCAAAAACACATTCTGCTTTAATTTTCCTGGGACAATTGGACAATGAAACTTGCTCACGCAGCGAAGAGCTGCCTTCTCCTCACACTATTAACAGGCTCTTGAATTTATTGAATTTCTCTCCTGCTTAGGCTCTGAAACTAGATCTTGATAAAAAGGACTTGCACAGTAAACGAGTAAGCTCCGCAAACAATAAATTCTGTGCTGAAACATTTCTCTCCCGACAGTCTATATGGAAATCAAGGTGGTCCTGTTGGGAGATGGAATGTGTTTGCACTATGGTGATATTTGTACATTCTAAAAGAAATAAAACAGGCCTGTTGTTCCATCTCTGATGCAGCATTCTCATTACTGAAAGTGAGACTTCATTCTTATGTGTGCTCTCGACTGGGGCTCTGCCCCAGGCAGTTTTGCATTTCAGGACTTTAGTGGGGGACAAGCTTATCCGTATTCTGACAAATTCTTCTGAAATTCCAGCAGAAAAGTGTTATTGTAGAGTTACACCATCACTGGCTCTCTGAGGGAGAGCTGCACTTTTAACAGGGAAGTCAGACCCCACTTCATTTGCTTTCTATATGCTCTAACAGGACAAGGGAAACTGGAACTAAACGAGACTCAGTGAGTGGACACCAACCAAGAGGTGGTTGGAGAAGTCCAAGGGATATCCAAGAAGACATAGAAGGGCTAGAAGGATATCAATAACCGTCACCTCTTGGGCTTGTTCTGCCCTGATTTCTAGTGACAGATTGATTGGGACTGGGAAGTCACTAGTGATGTTCAGTAGAGGTAAATATCATCAGAAAAACCTGTCTCTTAAGACAGCATTGAGGAGTTTTTCTTTGCCCAGCTTCTCCACGGAATGAAGGTCATCTGCATATCAGCTTCCTTCCCAGTATGTTGTGGTTGCAATTTTATGAAGAGGAAGGGTTGTTGCTCCATCATAATGAAGATCAGGCAAGGACTTGTTCATGGTCATTCATTTATAGGCTGTAAAAGGTAACACAGGGCTGGAATATCAGTGGTGCCAGAGTAGGAGTGGTGGGTGATATTTTATGCTCTTGCTCCATGTGAGGTGAGCAGGGGCCACCAGCTGTGTCAGCTCCTAGGACCACAGGTCCAGAGAGATGGCCATGCAATACCAGGTTACCCGTGAGATGGTGGCAGAGCCAGTCCTGAGCCTGTCCTGAGACTTCCACAATGCCTCAGACAGCCATGTCACCAGGACTGGCATGACCAGGGTCATCTCTTCACATCCTCAATCGCCTGCTTTTGTGGTCAGAAGGCAAACCGGCAGACTCGGTGGCAAGATGCACTACCTCACAATGTGCCAGAGCATGAAATCTCCTTTGATGCAGGCAGTAGCTACGTGGATGGCAGCTCTTCCCACCTTCCTCCTCTTTGGGTCCTTCCCTTCCTATCTTGAGGTGTTCCCTGCTGCAGATCCCACAGTGAACATCTCCTCTCCAGCAAGGGACTGGCCATACTGCGGCCATACTGCTTGCTGCCATGCAGCAGTGTTGGGAAAGACAAGGGAGTGAAAGGCTGCAGAAAAATCTTAACAAGGTAAATGAGTGAAGACAGCCCAAGTTTATTTATCTTTCCCGAAATATTGCAAAATACATCCAGGCTTGGCCTCCAGTGAAAGCACAAGCAGTGAAGAAATCTAAAGTATGCAGATGCATTGCATACCAGCATGGAAAAGTGACAGCAAGACAGGGCCAAAACAGGCCAACCACACTCCCCTGGGAGTCTAGGAAATAAGTGAATCAAAGAGGGCTTGGGGCCAAAACAGGCCAAAAAAGGATCCCTCAGGAGTCCAGGAAATAAAATGAATCAAAGTGTGTTTGGGGCTGATACAGGCCAACCACAATCCCTCTGGAGTCCAGAAAATGAATTTAAGTGTTGTCCAGGCCAAGGCAGGCTATTAAACTTTCCCCCACCACAGCACAATTCAGCTGTACACTGAAGAAAGTGGGGCCATTCTGCCTTAATAAGGACAGGACCTCATCAGCTGCCTCCTACTCGTCCAGTTCTGCTTCTGAAGCATGGTGCCCAAGGATGCACGGCTGGTGCTTTGGGCTAGAGTCATCTCCTGGCCAGGACCCTTCCTCTGTAAACTCTCTTTAACTTTCCACAGACCCTTAATGAGCTCGTCTATCATCTTCCAGCATTGCAGGACCAGCTGCAGATGCCTTGGGCCAAGAGTTGTCGTGTTCATGGCAGTGCTGGCCATGTCTGCAGCAGTGTTAGCCATGCATCCAGCAGTCTTCACCACACTCATGGTGATGCTGACCATGTTTGTGGCAAGGTTGGTTTATGAACAGCAGTCCATAAAGAGGAGCAGGAATAGCTGAGTCTAGGCAGCCAGGTGAGTCTGGTTCCATGTATACTGCTGGAGAACAAGATGTTGACTCCGGGTTCTCCTGCTCAGCAGCCAATCCTCCAGCATGTGCTGCAGAGCCCTGGGAAGTACTGTGATGCCCAAGTAGGACAACTAAGCCCACTCTCCTTGGCACATTGGTCCTGTTCCCTGACATCAAACTTGTGGAGTTAATCCATCAGCTTTGGATCTTCATGCACCCCATGGCCTCCAGCCCTGCCTGCTCCCCCAGCATTTTCCCACCATGGGAATGATAACGAATAGAGCAACTGCATCCAGAGTGGGTCTGTCCCATGGCTCCTGCAGCTGTGAGGTTGGTACCCAGGGCATGGTATGGAACAAAGCTGTGACACCTTTCTCTGAGTGAGAGGAGATGGACGTTTTTGTGGGGACCTGCTACATCACCCCGCCAGCAGTGGTCAATGGCTCTGTCTCCCTCATTATGCCTTTCTCTGGCTATTCTGCATTTGGGCATCTCCATATGAGGAGGTTTTTTTTTTTGCAAAGAGTCACCATCACAAACCACGGGGGGCCTCAGCATTTTCTCTCAGAGGCTGTCACTGCTATCACTGGAGGGTCAGGAAGGGAGTAAAATTAGTGGCCCCTTCATTTCATCCATGGTGGGTAAATGGAGAATAAATCAGAGGAGGTACTGACAGTCTGCAGCCAGGCACGGGGATTTACTGCTGCAGAAGGTTTATTAATAGAGCTGTGGATATAACAGCACTGTCTGTAAAGGGCTGTGGGATAATTTAATGACCAGCAAGGACAGAAAGCTGAGATAAGGATTACTGTAGCATCCATATTAGCAATGTTTCCTCTCTGCGGTGGCTTAGCTCCCTCTGAAGGGCCAGCCAGAGATGAAGTAAATCATGGTTAACCTCACCTTGGGTGTCCCTGTCCTGTGCCCCTCCATTAAGGCAAATTGCTATTTGCTAGTGAGAAAAGTCTTAGATAACATCACCCACCTGAGGGCTGCAAGCAGGCTAATGTCCCCTTAGGCTGAAGGGCAGATAGGAACTGTGGAGGTCCACCAGAAGAAGCACCTCAGCATGGCCTTCAGAGGGAGAGATGCCACCAGCACAGTGCTGGAGCCCTGGAGAGTGGAGTGAAGAGAGACAAACACTGCTAGTCAGTACCTAAAATGGGACTTCTAAGTAAGTGACCTCATCTTAGTCACCCCTGATAGCCATAAACAGCTCAGACAAGGTCCTGAGGAATCTCCTGAGATACCTGCTGTTAAAAATGCCACCATCGCTCATGCTGCTTTTGGTACCCTACAGAGCAAACAGGTTTCTGTGCTTTCTGACATACTTTACCTTCTTAAAATGAACTGAGAACACAAATTTGGCACCTTTGGGGTTTTTCTCAGCCTTTCAGCTTTGAGTCAAATTGCTACTGAAGAGAGGAATCCCTATCATAGGAGGCAGAGATGGAGACAGTGGCGTAAGTGGCCACCCCATGACCCAAACTGAGTTCATTAGTGTCTCTTTTCCTGATGGACACGCTGAAGCAAAACGCACGAGCCATTCCCCTCCCTGTCTCTGAGGTGCTGCAGTAAGTGAATTGACCTGGAGTTTATAATACAGCCTGCTACAATAAGTTTCTGGAATTAAACTGAATTTCCTGGATTAAAAATGAAAACTCACCCGATGCAGCAAAATCCATGCAAACTCCTTTTTATTTGGTTTAGTGGTGGACGTTCCCCAAAGTCTTGCTGGGGAAAGCTAAAAACCATGTGTGTCTTGTAATTAGATCTAAATGATTATGAAATTTTGGGAAATTGGTGTTTATGACACTTGCTGAGGTACACTTCCTCCTCCTGCTGAGAGATGACAACGCAGGAAAAAGACCAAGCCTAACTTGCCTGACCTCTTCCTGACCTACAACCAAATCACTCAAGACAATTTAACTTGAAAAAGTGATGGGCTCCTGATTGTTTGCTGAACTGAAGAAAATTCGTTTCCCTTCCAAGTACTAATTTTCATCATTTTACTTCCCATTTCATCATTTTCCCATCTTACTTTGGGGGAAAATCCAGAGTCATTTTGAAACCACAGGTGATATGACCCGTTAAAACTGGGATTTAAGTGTTGGTTTTATGCAGCAGATGGATAAGCTATCAGACACTTGCCTGTAGGTGGAAAAATCTTTGCTTAAGACATTAACACTCCCTAGCATAATACTACCTGTGTTAAGCAAAGGGAAATCTGTTTTCATACTGTGATTTGATATTGGGAAATAACAAGCAGAGATAAGCTTTATAACAGCACGGGAAATGGGTCTGTGGCCATAAATGAGACACAGCAAAACTGCCCTTGCTGCTCAGCCTACATTGGGATGAGTCTGGCTGCCCCACTCTCCCACAAGGGCTCTGGGAGCACCATGGTTCTAGGACAGGCTATGGGCAAGAGAAAGAAAAAGAAAGAAGAGCTTTGTGTCTCATCCTGTGGGCTTCCACCATCCCTCCTGCCATTTTCACCCTGCTCTGTGGAGGGATGACCCGATTAACGCAGCAACAATGCAACCATGGTTGGTTGCAGCTCTTGTAGAGCACCCACCAGCTGCAAGACTCTTGAGTCACTACGGAGAGCAATGCTTTAGAGCAGAAATTTTGTCCTTAGCTGCTCCCATTCATTTCTGCACACTCTGTGTGTCCAGATCCAAGAGGGGGATGGCTTCCAAGGCGAGGAAGCACAGATGTTGGGAAATCCAGGAAGGAGGCTCATCTAAGTATTTAAATATGTAGCTGCTTAAGTGCATGGCTTACCCATGGAAACTTGTGCTTCTGATAGGCCCCATCCAATAGCCTCTGAAGTCAATGAAAAGACGCCCCTAGAGTCAGATGAGGTTAAGCTGCACTTGGAGAAACAAACATTTATGCTCCCTGGAAATGCATATACTTAAAAAGTTGTAGCCCATCCATCCATCACATGGCCCTTGACTTCCAGATTTCCCCCGAGCTATTGGTTACCATGCTCCAAACACGTGCCTGTCTCAATGCTACTGGCTAATCTCACTGTTATTTGCTGGAGGGGATTTCTCTCTAGCAACTAAGTGAAGGTCGAGAGGGGTGGTGCTCAGCTTGTTGTGTTCAGCTTATACCTTTTTATCTTGTGCTTCTCCCTGCGTTCATTCTCAAAACCTCCCACATGGATGCTAAGAACAAAACTTTACTTGAATGATGATGAGGACAATGATAAATTTGACCAAGGTATCAATCCTTCCCACTATATGAAAGCAAGTGTAGTGCTGCCCTGGACATTATAACTGCTGGAGTGGTCAATTGCTATTTTCTGTCTTATTCCCAACTGAAAAATGTGGAGCTCCTGTTTCCTCTTGCAAGCCACAGGGAGGGTAGGACACATAGCGACATCTTTATTGTCTCTTGCCACGTCTGCAGCAGTGACTGAAGAGCCTCCCACGGTGCCATGTAGTGATTGTAAAACATAATCCCACCCACAAATTTAACAAGCTCCTTCTTCAAACTGAGGAGGAGCCTTTTGTCACTGGCAACACACAAGAAAGTCATTTCATCATTTTATCTTTACAGGGAGAGAGAGAGGGATTTCCCTGTCTCCTGTGGGAATTCAGCTGGTGGAAGCAGGACCAGACTTTTGAAGTCTTCATTCACTTGCAGAGGACAGGATGTCTTTGGCACTCAAAGTGGACCTAGTGTTCTTGGTGCTGTTGGAAAGGCCAGACGTTCATGTCCATAACCAAAAGCTATTGCCTGGGGAAGAGTTTCATCCATCATTTCCCCTGTACCTACATAAGGCCAAGCCTCTGCCTGCCTCAGGCAGCAGTCCTCTGCAAGATGCTCCTAGGCACCTCGTGGCCAAGCTGGCTGTGATTTCTGAGCAAAGGCATGGCTTGCCCATCCACATGGAAACAGGTTTCATTTTTCCCCAACCATTGACCTCCTAGTGTTTTGGATATCTTCCCAGCCTTTGTAGCCACTCAGGTACATAAAAATCTGACCCCAGGAGTAGCTAGCAGCTGTGTAGAGGGTCCACCTTGTACAACACCTTGGGCTTTGCAGCACTGAGTGCAGCAGGTCCCCATCAGCGCTGGTGATTCCAACCTACCCGGTGAGTCAGGTGCCTGGATCACATGGACCAGCCCAGCATTGCTCAGCTTGAAGCTGTCCCTCCAGGCATAACCCGGTACAGAGGTGCCAATGCTCTGCAGTGCTTCAATACTCCACTCCTTACCAAGCACTGGGGCAGGCAGGTGCTTGCACTAGTGGGTATGTATTGCCTAAAGCAGTGGGTAGTTTTGCATTTCCTTCCTTTCCTTTTGCTCTTTTGCAACCACGAAGGCCAAATCCTTAACAGACATAAATCAGATATGTGGAGCTCAGACCAGTTTCTCCCAGCTGAAGATCCTTGCGGGATCTAGAATCTTTCTCTCTCAGATTGTCAAAATTCTGACAAAAGAATATTTTCCCAGCCATTTCTTGTGCAAGCCAGGTGAATCCTCCCTTTGTTTCTCCAAGCAATCCCTCTTCACCAACTCTCCGATGCCGTGAGCTGTTTATAGGGTGAGGCAGGGACTGTACAGAACATCCTGACTCTCATCTAGGTGTGACTTATGCATTTGTGCCTCTTGGAGACTTTTTCCTGAAAGACCCTACAAGCATGCTCAGTATTTTCTTTATTTCCCCTTTTCCTCTTTCCTTCCTCTGCTCCTGTTTTCAATCACAGGCTGCCCAAGCAGCGTAGTGGTCAGGCTTAAAGACTTGCTAGAACTGGATTCAAGATTTATGAGAACTAGATGTAACCAAGCCTCTCCCAGAGGTTTGGGAAGAACAGCTGGAGTCTGGCACTTTCCATCATGACAAGGACTATTAAAAACTAAGAGTTGAACAGCAAAAGAGGGAGAAGAAAAAAAAAACCCACATGTTTAGGCTTAAAACACAAAACAAGCGCCTGCAGCATCCAGCTCTGACAGCAAACGGCTTTCGCAGCTGCCATGGACACTCGGGCTTATTTTAGAAACCACTTTAGAAACAAGAGGTTAAGAGAAGAGGGAGGGAGGGAGGGAGGGAGCAGGAGGCAGTGAGGGCTGCCCGTGTGTGATCTCGGGATGCAAAGCCCCGAGCGGAGAGGTTCACGGAGCTGTCTGGAGCCCGTTTCGGTCGGGCCGCCCCACCCAGCGCTGATGTCATGGGCCCCGGCTGTGTTTGTGAGATCTCTAAGGCCAGCGTGCGTCCGGCCAGCCCCAGCCAGGCCAGCAAAGCTGCTCCACAGCAAGGAGGGAGGGAGGGGATGATGACGATGTGGGGAAATTTGAAGGCTCTGAGCTCCTGCTTGAGTGCTGCGCATCCTGAGCGCTCCCACACTGGCCTTGCTCTCCACCTTCTCCACTCTTGTAGGTCTTCCGTAATGTTCAACCTGTCCCATGTCCCAGGAGTCTCTAAGAGTCACTCCCAGCTGGTGTTGGGAGACTCATGGACCTTCAGCTGCCATCACCTGGCTCACAACCTGGACAGGAAACCAGGAATGGCATCGCTGTTGGAAGACTGTGAGGACTTCTGGTGTCAAGTCTACTGGCCAGGTGATTTGTGCCTTCACCAATGGAAAAATGTTGGATGCATCACCACAATCCAGGTTGCTCATATTAAGTTTCCCTTCCTAACCAGCACAGATGACTATTTCAGACCTGAATTGCCCACCGACTGAAGGGGCAGTGTTGACTCATAAGGGATCCTACACTCCTGTGTCCCTTTTAAATGTATACAGCTTTATGGGATGATGCCCACACCCTGGAAGAGTTCAAAGCCAGGTTGGATGGGGCTTTGAGCAACCTGGTCTAGTGGAAGGTGTCCCTGCCCATGGCAGAGGGGTTGGAAGTAGATAATTTTTAAGGTCCCTTCCAACCCAAACCATTCTATGATTCCATACCAGGATGGCAGCAAAAAAAGGCAATTTAGATTTGAGTGCATTTTTGTCCCCTTTTGATCAAGGCTGTTCAATGCTGTAAAATAATACCTTTCTAAGTCACAGGAAAAAGAAACAACCTCCCTATAGTTGTTTTCCCTGGCCTGCTCCAGAGTTTTATCTGGCAGAGAGCCACCAATGGTGTGACATCCCAGTGTGGCCAAGGTGAAGGTTCTGTGCTTTCTTCTGCTCTGGGCATTTTTTCCCCCTCATTTCTCTGGGAAATCCATGGGTTCTGGCTAGCCAAACACCCACCTCTATCCATTGTTTTTGCTTCATGCCAAATTATGTTTCAAAGCTCTGTGTTAGCCCCATTCCACATTCATAAAACCCCCAAAGAGTTCACAGGCTGACCTCAACATCTGTCCAAGTGTCCATACCTGGATATGTACATTGGTGGAGCATTCCTCTCTCTTGACCTGCAATACTAATAGTGGCAACCCTCCCTTCTCCCCACTTCCTTGGACCCTTTTCTCCAAAACACAGCTTCCATGAAGCCCTTGACACATTGATGCACCTGTTGGTAGGGAAGGCTCTTCTAGAGAGATGTGCTGCACAAAGATCAACCACATTACATTTTCAGGCACCCACCTGCAATGCAGCACCCTTCATACCAAGCCACACACACCACTGCTTCTGCCTGCTGAAGACAACCCAAGAGGGCATTTTGTTCTCATGCAGTGCCCCATTCTCTGGGATCTGAAGTCAGCTAAGTAGGCAATAGTGCATTTAGGGCTGTGCCCCCATCCTCATTTGTGTAGAGTCTGATTTTTGGCCTGTCTTCTGCTGACCACTTGCCTGATTCAGAATGATATAATAATTAAGAGGCAGACCAACAGCCAAACTCCTCCCTTCCTCCAGTACCTCATCACATACCAGAGACCCAAAGTGCCAGACAGCCAGAGGAGGAACAAGTCAATGCACTCACCCACCACAGGGGACATGAAGAAGAGAGCAATGCAGGCAAGGAGGCAATCCATGGGAGATGGGAGCAGCCAGGCCAGGAGCCCAGGGATAGAGCAGGGACTCAAAGACAGCTTCATGTTCTTGCTCTGCCATCCTGGGAACTCCACTTGCCATGAAAGAAGCCCTTCCTATAACCAGAATCCTCACACAGCACATACACACTACATAAGGAGACCTCCCAACCCTACCACCAGCAGAGTCAGCTCTTATAGAGGTGGCTTCTTGCCCCACCTCCAAGTTCATGTGGAAGGTGGGGGCACCTGGTGGTGATCTCCTCATCAGCTCCCACCCAAGGCTGGCCAGACCCTGGGTGAAAACCAGTCAGGAGGGGCTTTCTTGCCTGATTGTGGACATCATCCATGTGCCAACCCTCATTCAGGGCTGGGGGTCTAACCCCAGCACTTCAGCCTGGCTTACAGTTTGGTGGAGTCATGAAGGTCAAATGAAGCTGAAGTCAATACCCAGAAAAACCAACCACAGGCTGAGTGAAACAAGGGAAAAGTGCTGGTGCAAAAAAAAATGGCAAAGTGGTCCAGGAATAGTCATGATGCCAGCTTCAGAAGCTTTCCCAGATTTCATGGCTGAGAAGATGTTTGTGGTGATTTGCTTTGGTGTCAGAAGAAAATAGTGGCTAGAGAAATTACCTTGTCCTTGGTCATCTTTTGCATTGCCTCAAGCTCCATGGACCTGGGCAGGAGCCTGCTACATCCTTCTTATCTGCACAAGAAAAGCAAGAAAAGCAATGCAGCCAAGACAGAGGGTACTTAAAAGGTAGAAAAAATACAAAAACAAAAATAAATGACCCATAAATCACAGCTCCCAACCCCTTCCTAAAAAAAAAATAGGAATATTTGCTCAGAAGACACCCCAAAGAGCATGGCAAAAGAAAGGGAATTGAGCCTTCATGTGCCAAATAGATAGAAAAGACAAATAAATCTAATGAGCTACAAGACTGGCTTCCAGCTGGTCTCAGCTGAAGCTGGGTTGGGTCAGAAAGTCCAGTGTACTGATGAGTGAAAGGTGTTCTGAGCAAAAAGGCAACAACTCGACCCAGCAATGTCCAGAAATGGTGGTGGTACAGGTCAGTCCTCCTTGAGGATGGCAGCAGAGAGGTTATTTGGGATCCACATCTGGCAGCACAGGGTAGTCCAAGACCAGACTTCTCCTCACTCTAAATCAAGCTGAACTTGTTCCAGTAGGTTACACAGGAAAGTTATCTCTGGTGAAAACTATTTTCTCACCTCTCCAGTAAATATCAGTTTAAGAGTTTGAATTCCATCTCCTCCCTCTGGCTGCTCCCATCATAGGGATGCTGGTCCCAAGGACTGTGACAGCATCTCCCAAAGCAGAAAGAGAAAAATACACAATATCAGCATTTCTGACGCTTATATTTTTCCTTTAAGAAATATCCCTGGTCTTGGAGATTCTGCAGTATCAGAATTCCATCAAACAATGGGAACACAATTATTATCCACACTTTTCTAAAACTATTTCTGGCTCTTTTTTTGCTTTTTTTGTTGTTGTTGCTGTTAAACAATCAACATCTATTCTTTAATCTTTCATTCTCTCAGAGGCTGAGCAGTTTTGGTCACACACAGCTTTCAGTAAGGAGATAGGAAATGATTTGGAAAACATCACATTCCAAAAAGGTGACCTTTTTGTGCTCGTTTTGGGCAAATCTCTGGAGAAAAACTACAGCCAACACCAGCCCCAAACAAACTGCCCCTTAATGCTACAACATGCAGGCCACAACCTTCCATTAAAAATCTCAGTGTGTTAAATATTTCTCCTGCTCTTTGGGACTGCTCATTACTATGTAAAGGAATTTTTCCTGTGCAAATATGGAGCAGAAAGAGGGTCTCCAAGAGCTGATAACATCTCCAGAAGGGTGGGCACAGGTTTGTTACTGCTTCACACTTGCTGCTCCATGTGAGACCTAACGGGCAGAATCTGGCCCCCTGGAGTTCCACAGAAGAGGGATGTTATCGTGCCAGCATTGCAGGCTCACAACTCTGCCAAGATACAACAGAAAAAGAGCTGTTTCATGGTGGAGGAATATGAGGAGCACATGTTTGGTCAAGCTGGTGGGCAACGTTGTTCCTTCACCTCCCAAGGCTGGCTGGGCTCTGGTATGCCCATAAAAACATTCCCCGCTTCCTCCCCTTGCTGTGGGGGCAACAGAAAACCTTGATTTCAACCCATGCAACTAAAACAAACAGTTGCCACGTGTAAATATTTGTGTTGTTAGCTTGCTTCATCTGTGAGGCTCCTAAAAACAAGGAGCAACATGCAACCCTGGCGATTACAGTAGGACCTGAGGCATGCTATAGTCTGAGTTTCCTTGGTGCCTTCAACAGCAACCAAACCAGCAGGGCCAGAAGGTCAAGGGGAGCCTAAGATGGGACACTTGCTGGTCTTTGGATCAACACAGTGCTGATCCTGTTTGCCCTTGGTGCTGTCTCTGCGAGCAGACACTCTTCTCACAGCCTTCCTTACTTGCTTGGGGTTCTACTGAGTATGCGGTCTGGGCGACCATCATATATCTCTGTGCAAAAACTCACACTCCAGTGGTGGAAAACCCATGTCTGATCTCCCAGTCATGGTCCCCAGTGCTGTACCCAGAGCCCTGGTCCTCAACACTTGTCTACCACTAGCCCTACATGAGTCCTCCAGCTGAGGATAAATCCCTCATCCTTGCTGAGCACCAAAGGGTTTTAACGCTCAGCCATGCAGCTTGCACCCACAGGATTTGGCCCAGAGTGAGGAACAACAAGGTTAAAAATACCCCTGGCTGCTTGTACCTCTAACCTATGTGACACCTAGGTAGGAGTTTGTATATTATCTGGGTTTCTTTCAGCTCAGTACAAACATTACAAAATCAGGTCTTTACCACGCTTGTCTCCAGGGCTCTGCCCTTTGGCGTTTAGGAGCGAGGTGGATAATTACACAGGATTTTTTTCTCCCTCTAGGGAAAAGACATGAAACCTGGATCATTTCTGGCTTTCCTTGGTGGCTGTCCAAGCAGAAGTTAAAGCTCTCACAGCAATTTCTAAAATCCCTTTCTAGATAACACGGCGGCTGGGTTTCAAGGTTATTCTCAAGGGTGTAATAGCAGTATTTCTTCTTCACTCCAATACCATGATCTAATGCACAGCTTCAAGAAGCTTTAGGGCAACTTTAAAACTGAAAAGTGTTTTGAAAAAAAAAAAAAAGAAATAAAAAAGAAATAAAACCCCCAAATTAAACCAAACCCACCACCCTGTTAATTCCAGTCTGCTTTCTTTGTGCTGTTTTGAATAAGTTCGAAAGCAAACTGGGAAAATTTAATTTACACCAAGGGAAAAAAAAAAAAGAATAATTCTATTCACGAGGAAAAAAAAAAACAACTCCACAGATAATGTTCCACTTCAACAATTATTTGTAGCATATCCCATATATATGTATTGGATATATATATATATATATAAATGTTTTTTCCCCCAGGCTTTTCCTTTTAAAGATTTCTGCCTTTTCACATGTGAACTGTAAACAGACTGACAGATGGAATTCTTTTGTATAAACTGTTTCAGATACACTATTCTTCCATGCCTATGTCAGTTGTTTACAGTATCAAAAAGCCACAGATACGCCTAAAAGTAAGGAAAGTTGGAATTTCTGCCAAACATTTGGATACCATCCATCCTCAGAGGCTATACCCTCTCTGCGCCGGGTGGTGCTGAGGAACTTCTCGCTAGAGACATCTCCACAAGATGTGTGTCAGCAGGAGGCTGGGGGAAATCTTCAAAGAAAGGGCTGGGGAAGGAAAAGAAGGGCAGTTGTGCAGACTGGTGGCCCCCAGATTTGCTGCTGCCAGTGTCTACACTTGCTAATGAGCGTCTAATAGACTGGTGGCTGCTGGGCTGGTGATGGGAACATCTGGAGCTCTCCATGTGGGTGGTGCATTGTCCCCTTGGCTTTTTTTTTTTTTTAATTTTATTTTCTTGTGTGTTTTTCCTTCTTGTTTTTCTGCCCTAAGTGCCAGGCAAAGACTCTAACCTGGAAGGCCATCGTGTATTGCTACTCAAAGATGTCCATGATTGTGACTCCTGTTGTGTGAGTCAACCTAGTTGGGGCCTTGATCAACCTAGTTCGGGCCTTTAAAGTGTGTAAAAACCCACAGCCTTTGAAAAGTCATCCCAAGGAGCCCTCTTCTAGGGAGAGCCTATTTTACTGGAGGCACTGGTTTAAGCTGTCTCAGCTAGCAAGATTTTCAGCCCTGTTGTGGAAACAACTGTACTGGGTGAACCCCAGCCTCGTAGGAAACCATGTAGACAAGCCTTTATTTTCCCTGAACTCCACTTCTGGCCCTTACCCTGAGAAGGTCTTCACCTACTCAGTCTTTAGTCATTGAAAACACCTCCAAATATTTTACATGGCTACATGGCTTTTTTTTTTTTTTTTTTTTATCTTCAAATCATTCCATGGGTTTGCATGGAAGAAGGGAAATGTTCATACATCTCCATCACCTATGAACCTGGGCTAGGTCATGTACCAGAATTAAATACCACCTTTGGTGGCATGAGGCTCACAAAGATTGGAAGAGCCCTCCAGGTCTGGCAGAGCTTTGCAAAAACCAGCCACACTAAAGTATTGCTTCTCTGCTGTAAGGATCCATGGAAGACTGGCCACGTGGTGGGAGTAGATGAATGCCTGCTGCTAGAGAGCCATCTGAGAGGAGGCAGAGAAAGAACCATCCTGGGATCCAAGGGGAAGGTTGTAAAGGATGCCTGCAGCATGGTCCATCAAGATCATCACTGGGCTTGCAGGTCTGGGGGACTGGGAGAGCCTGAAAAGACCAAACAGCCTTCAGATGAAAAATCCTCCCCCAACATGATGAAAAAGAGGCCCCGTGACACAGAGGAAGGTTCTGTGAGTTTTTGAGTTTAAGGAAATTAGGAAAAAAGGCCTCTGAATGGCAGTGTGTACTTGTCCCGGTAAAGGTCCCCAGGGATTGTCTCAGGGGCCAATCCCCTCCTTCCCCAGCAGACGTGGTTTGGAAAAGAGCTTGGTTTTCTTCACCAGGACATTTATTCATCCAAACTTGGAGCTCAGAAAAGTACCAGCACCAAACACTTTGGGAAAAATCTCCATATAAACCAGCAACAAACAAACCAAAGAAGGCGACCTCCAACTGTCCAATCCATCCCACCTCTCATATTTGCCATCAGAAGTTGTTCTGCAGCAAGACAAACCCATAATCTCCATTGGAACAAAATCGATCAGGGATTTGTCTGTATGAACACCGGTGATGCTCTGTCTGGGGAGGTGGATACAGCACTGCCCTCTCCTGGCTGGAAAACCCAAACTGGCCAGGCACCAGGGCACGATGCCAGCCCAACAGCTGCCCAAAAATGATGGCACATAGAGCTCAGTCTTCTTGGGCAATCAGGAAATTTGCCCTTGGCATTTACTTGGGAGGTTCAACACCTTCTACTAGCTATTTCTTTGTGCCATCAAATTCATATACAGCCACATTTCCAATGGGAATAATTAGAATAATTCTTAATTGGAATATCTGGGATATGGTCACAGGCAATGAGGATGTGATGGAGAAATGCACGAAAGATTGAAGAACAGACCTAAGAAGTTGCTCTTTGGTTCTCCACCCTGCAAGGGACCAAGCCTCTCCAGGCTTCCTCCAGTCCTTTGCACCACATACTCATCCTTTGCAAAGCCTGTATCTCCTCCTCCTTTTCCATTCATATCCTCAACTGGGAGTCAATCTGGGGGAAATTAATTACTGGATCTGTGCTCTGCTACAACATGGAGCAGTGCTATCACTGTGCCCACATCAGGCTGGACTCAGGAGCTAAGCAAGGACCCCTTATGGTTCTCCCTTGAACAGGACCCACCCTGACGCTGGTGTGTGGCCTCACTCTCTCTTTACAACACTGTGCAGAGTGTTTGTACCTTTCCCACCAGCCACCTGCAGATGGGCAGCTCAGCAGATCCCATCCCTCCTCCTCTGGTTGGTGGTGGTGTTGTGAAGCGGGCAGCTCGGAGAACGTGCACACCCCAGCACCTTTCCAAAACCACACCTGAGGTGTGAGCGAGGGATCTAAGGGCCACATGGCATGTGCTGTAGGAAGGATGAGGATGGCAGAAATCCCAGTTGTGCAAACTCATTGTGGCTGTGAGGTGGAGAACATCAACTCAAGGGGAGGTAGGACTTTGCTGGCTCTCCCTGTGACACAGGCAGCTACTTGCCCAGGCAAGCCCAGGCTCCTCTGGCTGAAGGAGAAGAGGACTGCTCTCCTCTGAGCACAGGGGCTGGAGCTGTTGTTCTTTAGGTCTACGTAGCCATGGTGAGCTCTGTGGTCATGTAAACATTACACAATCACGAGCCCCTGCTGTCTGAGGGCAGCAAAGGCACCACTGGACTCCTCCTCTTCAGATTGCTCTTCCTGGGGGAGTGCAGCACTTTGTGAAGTCATGACAGCAAACTCCAGAGGTGCCGGCAAGCCCGCGGCACGCTCTGAATTAGACTCACATTGCTGAGAGGATGGGTCACATTTCTGGGAATCCACCCTGACCTCCTCTGGTGATGCTCTGGCTTCCTGAGGATGGAGAGGTGGAACAAATAGATGCTTCTTGCCCTGCCTTCAGTCCCACTCGAGGAATCTTACAACTCTGGGTGATTAACAAGCTTCTGGATACTTGCAAACGAGGCCTTGCCTGATGGACAGACCTCCTGGAGGTATGGTCAGGACAAGGTGATGGTGTGGGCAGCACACCCTGGGGGCAGTGAGGTAGGAAGTGGAAGAAGAGAGCACGCTGGATCTCCTCCATCACTCCTAAAGGGCTACCTCTTGGTGACATCAGGACTTGGCTTCCAGCACAAGTCCTTGGCGTGCTCCTTGACTCAGGTGCAGCATGTTGTGCAGGTAAGACCACAGCCTTGCCTGTGATGGGGAAAAACCTATGGACACATAATTTGCTGCACAAACCTACCTCCTCTGCTTGGAGAAAAGTGGAATCCTGCTCTGCAGCTAAATTGAAGATAGATTGGTTGATGCTCCCTGAACTGTTTTGCCACCTACAGGTACCAAGTTATTAATTCGCACACTGAAGTTTTCTTTTGAATTTCAGTTTTTAAAATGCAGGAAGAAAAACTTGTACACAGGTGGCTTTAGCCCTTCCTGAGGAGCTGCTGGCTGCTCTGGTGGGAAACTCCTCAAATGAGCCGAGGAGAGGCAAAGCAAAGGGGATTGATTTGTCCATCTTCACCCCAGCAGATCCCTGCAGCAGCAGGAGCTGGGAAGCTGTAGGTAGAGCCATGTCCAGATGGGTCAAAAGGAGCAGAGCATCATGTTGAAGCACAGACCTTTTCCGCAGGCCAGGTCACAGACCCTTTCCACCTTCTTGGGCCAACCCTGAGCCTTCCAGACCCACCACACCTCTGCAGATGGCCGGACGAGAGCAAAACGCCCCGTGAGACGCCGTCTGTGTGCCACCACGAGGAGCTGGGAGTGCTTTTTGGGAAACAGGAGGATGAGGAGCAGACCTTTTACCGCCTATTAGAAACAGATTTTTTCTTGACACACAAGAGTAGAAGCGATTCCTCTGGAATGAGAGCCCTGACCAAGGCTGGGCTACAGAAAAGGGTTTCCAGCGAGTTGCGGGGAGGAAGGAAATCCGCCCGTGGGACAGACAATATTGTCTTTTGTTTTCTTTTGTAGCCCTGATTGTTAAATGCTTTCTGATTTCACAAGAATTTCTGGGTTTTGTAAACTTTCTTCAGAGATTTTTTTTTTTTTCTGGGAAAAATGGAAGCAGTGCTCACAGTTCCCCTTTTCCAAACAAACCACTCAGCCTGTTCATTCAAATCAAAGTTTTCTGTGGATATTAATGCATATTTCTCAACCAGTGTCAGGAATATGGTAGGCACTGCATTAACATCTAGGTAATATCTATCCTCTGGCAGCAGCAATGCAGGTCACAGACCCCTTCTGATGGACTTTGTGTGGTAAGAGGCAACCTTGCTCTGAGGACTTCATAATCAGAACAAAGGGTGAGAGAAAAGGGAAAAATACTATAAATATGCTTTAACAGAGGAGGCAATGAGGTGGCAAAAGATGAAATGATTTGTTTGACGTCATGATCATAGGAAAACTAAGCCAAAAAGAAGAGCTAAATCCATCCCTCTTGGAAGGCTCAGCACATATCTTTAACCACAGCCCCTCCTTTCCCTCTGGTGCTGTTGACTTTTGATTGAGGCTTTGCTCTTCACTAGGTGATGGCACTTGGTGCAGCATGATTTGCTGAGGACCAGCACCCTTATAGGGATGGTTCTGGGACAGTTCAGCACGTTCATCACATGGGCATAATGCATGATTCTTACTTGTTCCCATCAGTTCCTCCTGGAAAGTCTCAAAGCCCTGGTGAAGCTTCAATTGATGTTTGGTGTAGGCAATGCTGATGCTGGAGATCTTTGGCTTTACTATTGATTTGGTAATAATAATATTATTAATAATAATAACAACAACAACAAAACAAGACCTGGATCTCAGTGGCTTTCCCTGGCTGCTTGACACCTGCAGCCATGATTGAATGGATGAGCAGAGCGTCCACGGCAGTGTCCTCTCCGTGGGAACAACAGGAGAAAAAAGGGTTCATCCATCTGGGAACCAGGGAAGATGCTTTGGGCTTGGTTTCATCCCACCTGGCATGCTGGTGGATCCCTGGCAGAGCTCCTTTGACCATAATGGAAAGCATGTACAACACATGACCAAAATCTGGAGATTTACACTCACTTTGCTTCCTGCAGCAGCACAAAGCATAGGAAGGCCAAGGGAGCTGACCTCATCCTTTGTCCTCCTCCTTCTGTGTTTCTTGCAGCTGATGGGCAACGTTCACAGGTCAAATAGATGGTCTGGTGATGGGGACAAGCCA